>NC_056744.1:497784170-497819170 GCF_019279795.1 Protopterus annectens
GGAAATGTTGTATCCACCATCTTCCTGGACCTTTCAAAAGCCTTCGATATAGTAAACCACAACAAGCTTATTAACGTACTCTCAACCCTAAACTTTAGTATTCCATCTATAACCGGGTTTAAAAGCTACCTATCAGGATGCCAGCAGGCTGTTCAATGGCAAAATGACCCCCCCCCAATTCCAGTAATATCAGGAGTTCCCCAAGGGTCAATCCTTGGACCTCTATTATTCTCTCTCTCTCTTCACTAATAAGCTCCACAACTCTACCCCCCAAGCTACAGTCATACAATATGCAGATAACTCCACATTCATTTGCACAGCTCCCTCTCTACAAGACCTCCAGACCATAACCCAAAATTCTTTTCTAGCTGTCAAAACATGGCTCACTAATACCCAGCTCATCCTAAATCCCAGCAAAACCAAACTCCTTCTTTTACACCCCACATGAATTCCCCCATTAACCCTGTCATTCAACATCATATCAATAAATAAAACCACTATCACATCAGTAACCCACACCATACTTCTAGGTGTCAAAATTGCTAACACCTTGAAGTTTGATATTCATATCTCCCAAACCATCAAGAAAGTACATAAGAAATTAGCCACTCTCTATAGAAATAAACAATTCATAACCATAAACACAAATGCTATCATTGTCCATACACACCTCATTTCTACACTACTATATGCCTCTCCCATTTTAACTAATCTCAAAAAAACAGATCTAACTAAACTAGATTCCCACTATAATAAGATTGTTAGGTTTGTACTCTTTTACATTTTGTATTTTTGGTGCTTTTCTCCCTAGGCCCCCGGTGAAAAGGGACCTGTGTTCAGTCCAACTTTCCCAGTAAACAAATGTAAAATAAAATAAATAGATAAAATAAATTGTCACGTCATGCAGTAATATGGATTCACAGAGAATGTCAGCTCAGGTACTGCGAATGAGGGCCACTAATATTAGAGTGCACCGCACTACCTTTTCAGAGTAACAGTGCAGATTACCACAGCTAAACAACAAACATACGTATTTGAAGTCCCTGCTCGTAACAAGGACTCCCCTCATACAGGCTGCAAATTATTACTAGACCAAATGGTGGACATATTCATATATATATATATATATATATATATATATATATATATATATATATATATATGTATGTATGTATGTATATTTATATATAGCCCATCTTGCTCAAGGACACAACAGACATGTTGGTACCATTGCCTAACATACTTTCCTTAAACACATGCCTTCATTGGACTGTAGAGTATACTCTCACTCTGGGCCTGGCTCTACCACAAGGCTGACACAGCTCACATAGTTACTCCTACAGCTTGTTGTCCCCCAAACTCAGATGGTAGTGGATTTTGCGAAAATGATGGACATGGCTGTGGTGAATGCATATTTTAACTAGAGGGAAGAGCATAGGGTGACATACAAGAGTGGAGGAAGATGCACACAGGTGGATTATATCTTATGTAGGTGGGCCAGTTTGAAGGAGATTGCAGACTGTAAAGTGGTGACCGGAGAAAGTGTAGTTAGGCAGCATAGGATGGTGGTTTGTAGGATGAAGTTGGTGATCAATAAGAGGAGGAGGAGTGTGTGGGCAGCACCAAGGATCAAATGGTGGAAATTAAAAAAGGGTAATTGTGAGGTGGAGTTCAGGGATGAGTTAAGACAGGCACTGGGTGGCAGTGAAGAGTTACCGAATAGCTGGGTAACTACAGCAGAGCTAGTAAGGGAGATGGCTAGAAAGGTGCTTGCTATCACATCTGGACAGAGGAAGGATGACAAGGAGACATGGTGGTGGAATGAAGAAGTACAGAAGAGTATACAGGCAAAGAGGTTGGCAAAGAAGAAATGGGATTGTCAGAGAGATGAAGAAAGTAGACAGGAGTATAGGGAGATGAGGTGCATGACAAAGAAAGAGGTGGCGAAGGATAAGGATAAGGCATATGAAGAGTTGGACACTAAGGAGGGAGAAAAGGATCTGTACCAATTGGCTACACAGAGGGACTGAGCTAGGAAAGATGTGCAGCAGGTAAAGGTGATAAAGGATAATGAGGGAAACATACTCACAAGTGAAGAGAGTGTGTTGAGGAGATGGAAAGAGTACTTTGAGGGGTTGATGAATGAAGAGAATGAGAGGGAGAGAAGGTTGGATGATGTAGGGATAGTGAATCATGAAGCACAATGGATTAGCAAGGAGGAAGTAAGGATAGCTATGAAGAGAATGAAGAATGGAAAGGCTGTTGGCCTAGATGACATACCTGTGGAAGCATGGAGGTGTTTAGGTGAAATAGCAGTGGAGTTTTTAACCAGATTGTTTAATGAAATCTTAGAAAGTGAGAGGATGCCTGAGGAATGGAGAAAAAGTGTTTTGGTACCGATTTTTAAGAATAAGGGTGATGTGCAGAGCTGTAGTAACTACAGAGGGATTCATTTGATCAGTCACAGCATGAAGTTATGGGAAAGAATAGTGGAAGCTAGGTTAAGAAGGGACGTGATGATTAGTGAACAGCAGTATGGTTTCATGCCGGGAAAGAGCACTACAGATGCGATGTTTGCTCTGAGAGTGTTGATGGAGAAGTACAGAGAATGTCATAAGGAGTTGCATTGTGTTTTTGTAGACTTAGAGAAAGCATATGACAGGGTGCCAAGAGAGGAGTTGTGGTATTGTATGAGGAAGTCAGGAGTGTCAGAGAAGTATCTAAGAGTGGTACAGTATATGTACGAGGGTAGTGTGGCAGCGGTGAGGTCTGCGGTGGGAGTGACGGATGCATTTAAAGTGGAGGTGGGGTTACATCAAGGATCAGCTCTGAGCCCTTTCATATTTGCAATGGTAATGGACAGGTTGACAGATGAGATCAGACAGGAGTCCCCATGGACTATGATGTTTGCAGATGACATTGTGAGTGAGAGTAGGGAACAGGTGGAGGAGACCATGGAGAGATGGAGATATGCTCTAGAGAGAAGAGGAATGAAGGTCAGCAGGACTAAGAATATATGTGTGTGAATGAGAGGAAGGCTAGAAGAATGGTGAGGATGCAAGGAGTAGAGGTGGCGAAGGTGGATGAGTTTAAATACTTGGGATCAATAGTTCAGAGGAACGGTGAGTGTGGAAGAAAGGTGAAGAAGAGAGTACAGGCAGGATGGAGTGGGTGGAGAAGAGTGTCAGGAGTGATTTGTGACAGATGAGTACCTGTAAGAGTGAAAGGGAAGGTCTACAAGAGGGTAGTGAGACCAGCTCTGTTATATGGGTTGGACACAGTGGCGTTGACAAAAAGACAGGAGTTTCAGCTCGATGTGGCAGAGTTAAAGATGTTATGATTTGCAGTGGGTGTGATGAGGGTGGACAGGATTAGGAATAAATATATTAGAGGGTCAGTCCAGGTTGGAAGGTTTAGAGACAAAGCCAGAGAGGCAAGATTACATTGGTTTGGACATGTGCTGAGGAGGGATGCTGAGTATATTGGGAAAAAGATGCTAAGGATGAAGCTACCAGGTAACAGGAAAAGAAGAAGGCCTAAGATAAGGTTTATGGATGTGGTGAGAGAGGACATGCAGGTGGTTGGTGTGACAGAGCAAGATGCAGAGGACAGGAAGAAATGGAAACAGGTGATCCGTTGTGGTGACCCCTAATGGGAACAGCCAAAAGGAGAAGAAGATGTCATGCACCCTTCTTGGATATGGAGAATGAAATTATACTGCAAGCACTAAGGCAACATCGTCACATCCTACTATCCAGGGAGAGACAAAGCAGGGAGCAACAGGCTGCATTGTGGGCAGACCTTGTCCATGATGTGAATGGCATGGGCCAGCAGGACAGGACATATGAGCAGGTTCAACATCGGGCAACTAACATGATAAATGCTGCATGATGAAGGGCAGCAGATGTAGCCAGGGATCGTGCTGTTACTGCTGGAGGGCCTGCAGTGGAACAACCACTCTTGGCCACTGAGCAATTACTGGTGTACCTAGGCACACACAACAGCCACCAGGCATCCATCACACCGTACATAGAGGAGATGGGTGTCACAGTTTCCACAGCTGAGGAGCACGTAGGTAAACTTACTGTGATCAGCATTGTAATACTGTAGCAGTGTGTCAGGCTGTAGATACTTTTATGTGGGTGTCAGGTCTTTGTTCTTTGGGGGGGTTAACCTCAGTTATACACTCATACTCAGACTGTGACCAATACAAGTAACACAGGCTACTGTAAATGTGAGATAGATGGACGTATTACCTTGCTATGCTGCAACATGCAGTGGTGCTGACATTACCCCACCCTCAACTTTTCACAGGCCCATCATGTATTGCTCAAGGCCAATGTCCTGCTCCTGGTAACCATGACACTTGTTTTGTTAAGGAACAATTATAGTCTAGTATGGTTAAGCACTAGAATAATGCTCTACATAAACATAACTATGTGTGTAAATAGCATAGGATGTTTTTAAATTCCAGACTGGAGCAGGTACCTAAGGTTACTAGAAGGGGTAATCACAGGAGTTTAGTTCAACAAACAGATACACTTTGGCAGTTACAGTTAAGAGCAGATAAATTAGGCAAAGATTCTAAAATGCCTTTTAAAATACAACAGATTGAAGGTAAGTACATTAGGCAGTGAAATGTGCATTTCCATATATTTGTTAAGAGAGTTGTACTGGGTTTTTATCTGTTGTTTTTTCAAGTATAGTGTCATACTGATTAATTAAAAGGTAAATATTACTGGTCATATTATACTTGCTTTACTTCAAGTGATTGTTATAAAAGTCCCGAGTTGAATTTGTATTTTGTTCTGAGGAAGTGTTTTGTGGACGAAAGCGGAGAAGAAAGTTGTTTGACTGCTAATCCAGTTGTAGGTCTTCATTGTTATGAGTCTTGGAGGCTTTTTGTACACAATAGCGCAGGTATTAATGTACTGCTTTGTTCTTTCTTATTGCAAGTGACTGTGGGAGTTGGTGTCTGTCCCCTACACATCCTGATCTCAGTGTCCCTTCGGACTCTGATGATGATGGTGGCCACAGTGAGGCACAGGTGAGGGTGCCGGGGGCTGAATCTGTTCCAGAGGTATACATCCCTCTTCTACCCCCATTATCACTGCACACAGCCTGATGGCCACACATACTGAACAGGAAAGTGTGGCAACTATAGCTCCATTGAGTGTGGACACTGGCCATAGCCAGAGATCTGGATAGGTCCCACACAGGCAGATTGACCAGAGTGCTCATAGGAGAACTGTTGTCCATCCATTACCTGTTGCAGGTGTGACATCATGGGTCACTTGGCACATGTCTTGGACTGTCATGGAGGCACAGCCACATTCTGAATGGAACACCAGATGTATGCTTAGGGTTATGGATGCAGCACAGTCTGACATTCGTGACTGCTTTCACCACATTGGGGACACCCTGGATTGGTTCACCGATGCAGTGGACAAACGGTGTGCTGAGAGAGTGCTTTTCTTTGACCGCACATTATCTTTGCTGGAACATGTAGTTGAAGTAGAGCATCGGACCTGTGGACGTAGGTCAGCAACCTCATCTGCTGACAGTCCACATGGCCATGCACACTCACGCTCCTGTAGTGGCAGTACATCAACCGCTACAGAGTGGAGAGGGGAATGTACTGTCCACACCACAATATAGCAGGCCATGGGCCCGTGGTCCTGGGCAGTCCCATGGGGGACACAGTTCCAGCAGACAACAGTCACCATCAGGTACTAGCACCACTTCTGACCTTGGGTCTGCATGTGCCAGTGCAACTCCTGGCAGAGCCAGTTCCCGTGTTCAGGGCTGGAGACAGTGAACTGTCAAGTCTATCATTTATGGTCCAAAACTGTCCAATATACACATGTGTAGGGCTAGCACTGAGCTTGACTGTGTACATGCACACACTCACACACCACTATCAAATGCAGGTCACCTATAGACACACACGGCACCTCTCCATGGTCCATCTTACATGCCCTCCTCCTGACTCACACACATGCTGTCTACTGTTTGTGCCAGCCTAGGCCTCCTGCAGCCTCATACAACACCCTGTGCAAGTGATGATACCTGGGCCACATCCCTGTCATCCTCACCACTAATGCAGGGAAATGAAGCGATGTGTCTGATGCACAGGGTGACTATATTAGTTAACATGTACTTTATGTACTTTGTGTAATGCAGTGTTGGATCACCATGCCACTTGTAGTGGTTACTGATAGAAACTGTATGCTGGTATTTGTCATGAGTACACCACATGCATTCGTGTACCTTATGTTGTATGATGTACTGGCTGTATAGCATAGTAGATGGGTGACTCACTGTAAGGACATTAACCTAGTATGTGACATTAGTACTACATGCTTATGGAAGAGATTTGTCTAGCAGACTGAACACACCCTTGGAAGAGAACCCTGCCTAATGGCACACAGACTGCCAGAGTGCACCTCAGCACATGCCATCTGTGTAATTGGCTGGATGACTGTCATCTCAACATAGGATGTCTGTCTGTGTCCCTCTTGGGCTGGGGCAGTATGTGCTGATCCTGTAACTATGGGTATGACAATGTCTATGATTTTGAGGGCTGTATGGCCTTTATTCTAATTCATTTGAAACATCCTATGGTTTGATAACATGATGTACACTGCCCTAACAGGCTCACACACAAACATGACTATGTGGAGGCTAGTACCACTTCCAATCAATGTGTGTGCGTGTGTGTGTGTGTCTGTGTATGCTATGTATATGTGTTATGTAGATATATGGAGATAGTGTATGTATTATTTTAATATATATATAGCTCTATATATATATATATATATATATATATATATATATATATATATATATATATATATATATATATATATATATATATAGCTCTCTCTCTCTCTCTATATATATATATATATATATATATATATATATATATATATATATAGCTATATATATATATATATATATATATATATATATATCGTATATATCTATTTGACACTTCATAGCAATAGATATATTATGCATGTGGGAGAGAGAGAGAGATAGTGACAGATGGATATGTATGCGTATATGTATGTATGTATAGACATTTATACATAACCCTGACATTTTGATGAAGGGGCAACAGAATTGCGCTCATTTTACCCAAGTGTCTAGGCATGCCCAGTGGGACTGTCAGTACTTATAAAGTGACTCCATGCCACACATACCTGTATTCCAGTCCAGGATTTTGTATGTTACAGGCATTAACATTTGTGTTTCTACTGTACTGCACTTCACTCAAAATGTCCATGGCATTCCCCAGCTGTGTTGATGTCACTGCATTATACTAATACTGACAGACATTTGTGTTTCAGACTTTATATCCTTCAGAAAATATGTGATAATGCAACTCCTTTAATTCCAGTAACTTTCTAGGTTTATGTGAGCAGCATTTAAAATAAGTCCTTGTGTTTGGGCCTTTGCCCCCCTACCAATCTTTCTAGCTTTGTCCAGATTTCCTGCACTAAGAGGTTGAGCGGTATGACAGCCTGTGAAAACACTAACATAGTACTACCTCACATGCAAAAGACGTGAGTAATTCCAGATTAGAACTATTAACACCATCACCCATGCCAGCTTCCTCAGTACACTGAGTCACACAGGTCACCAAACAGAGAGGAGTCATTCATCACACAATCAACAGCATTAATATGCACATTGTCATCCTGCATGAAGAGAGACATACATGTGTGAGAAATATCTATGTTACAGCCCTGAGATTGTCTGGTCCACTGATACAGCATAGCTGATTTTCTGTCAAAATGGTTATATAGGTACATCACTGTGTTGGGGGTGGGGGAACAACAGCACATGATCAGCTTGGGTAGACAGTAGTCCAGATAGCATGTGTGCATACTATTTAACATCTCCCTTGCCTTATGTCATGAATATTTCAACCATTAATTCTAGTGAATATTAAGGAACACATACTATTGGACTGGGTATCTGTAGTCCCATGTGGATGTTACATCTGTCCAAATAGCCCACTATATTTCCTTGCATAACAGCCACAGATCCATAAATACAATACCATGTTATAGCAATCCTTACAGTTAGTGTGTAGATTAGAGACCTACCTTGCGAATACAGCAGTTGACAGACCTGTTGTTCATGGATGGCTCTGTGTGATAGAAGTAGCATACAGTCACTACATGGATAGATACAGGTTGTGTGGGTTGCCTGGCATCAGCTATTTTAATATATGTATGTGAGTAGGAATAAGGTGTCAGTTCCTATGGTCCTAGGTTGTCAGTGAATGTGCTATGAGTTGTCTCTTAGCCAATTCCAAGGCATACTGGGCATGCCTATGTCTGCCTACAGGGACATCATCAGGGGGGCTCTTCCTCCGAGTCCTCCTGTGACTGTGGCTGTGATGACCTAGGCATTGGTGGGGGGGTTGTGTATCCCTTCCCTTTGCTGATCCTGCTGCAGCTGTTTCTGCAGGACATATTGTGTACCATGGCACATACTATCAACATATGTGCACATGTGGCTGGAGAGTATTGCAGGGCTCTACCAGATATATTGAGGCACTGGAATCATGATGTCAGCAGTCCAAACACATGCTCTATGATGTTCCTAGTTTGTGTGTGCCTCATTATGGGTGTGTGTGCATTTCTGATGGGTGTCACCATCCACAGTTCCAGTACATAGCCAGCATCCCCCAGCAAATGGCCATGTGGAATGTCCCCGCTAGCAAACATCTGGTACAGCTGTGATGCATGCCAGATATGTGAGTCATGATACCTGGAGGACTGCCAGCACACACATCTGTGATAATGCCCTGGGCATTGCATATGATCTGGCGGTTGATGGAGTGGTACCCCTTGCCATTGATGTAGATTCTACCCTCCTCACATGGTGATGCCTTGATGTGTACATGAATGCAGTCTATGGCACCCAGTACCTGAAGGTAGTGTATTACATGGTAGAAGTGTTGCATATTGCTGGCCCTTGCCTCAGGGATGAGGGGAAAAGAAATGTGCTCAGTGGCACATGGTAGCATGGCATCCAGAAAATGGTGGCGTCTCCTGGATGCGGATGCCTGTAAGACCCCCATCATGTCCTCAGTTGGTCTTTGGAAAGTACCTTTAGCTAGTATCCTAAGGGCTACACATACATTTGTTTCCACTGGAATGGGTTCCCCTCTGTTGGGTCTGGGTCTGAGTTGAGGGCGGAAGAGCTCAGTAAGTTCTTCTAGTATGTCTCTGTCTACCCTGTAGCACTTTACAATCTCCAGCTCATGTAGCTCCTGGAAGGTTACCCTGGGCCTGAATACTCTTTTCCTTCTCTGTCTAGGACTATTGTCTACAGCAGCATCAACACTGACCTCAGTATCTAGCGCATATAAATGTAGCAGAGCTGCAGCAGCAACACTGACCTCAGTATCTAGCACATACAAATGTAGCAGCAGCACCAGCACTGACCTCAGTATCTGGCACATACAGATGTAGCAGACATGCAGCAGCATCAACACTGACCTCAGTATCTAGCACATACAGATGGAGCAGCAGCATCAACACTGACCTCAGTCTCTAACAGATACAAATGTAGCAGAGCTGCAGCAGCAGCACTGACCTCAGTATCTAGCACATACAGATGTAGCAGAGCTGCATCAGCACTGACCTTGGTATCTAGCACATACAGATGTAGCAGACCTGCAGCTGCAGCAGCACTGACCTCAGTATCTAACACATACAGATGTAGCAGACCTGCAGCAACATCAACACTGACCTCAGTATCTAGCACTTACAGATGTAGCAGACCTGCAGCAGCATCAACACTGACCTCAGTATCTAGCACATACAGATGTAGCAGAGCTGCAGCAGCATCAACACTGACCTCAGTATCTAGCACATACAAATGTAGCAGCAGCACCAGCACAGACCTCAGTATCTAGCACATACAGATGTAGCAGACTTGCAGAAGCATCAACACTGACCTCAGTATCTAGCACATACAGATGTAGCAGACCTGCAGCAGCAGCAGCAGCACTGACCTCAGTATCTAGCACATACAGATGTAGCAGAGCTGCAGCAGCAACACTGACCTCAGTATCTAGCACATAGAGATGTAGCAGAGCTGCAGCAGCATCAACACTGACCTCAGTATCTAGCACATGCAGATATAGCAGTGCTGCAGCAGCATCAACACTGACCTCAGTATCTAGCACATACAGATGTAGCAGGCCTGCAGCAGCAGCAACACTGACCTCAGTATCTTGCACATACAAATGTAGCAGCAGCACCAGCACAGACCTCAGTATCTAGCACATACAGATGTAGCAGACTTGCAGAAGCATCAACACTGACCTCAGTATCTAGCACATACAGATGTAGCAGAGCTGCAGCAGCACTGACCTCAGTATCCAGCATATACAGATGTAGCAGCAGCAGCAGCAGCACTGACCTCAGTATCTAACACAAAAAGATGTAGCAGACCTACATCAGCATGAACACTGACCTCAGTATCTAGCACATACAGATGTAGCAGCAGCATCAACACTGACCTCATTATCTAGCACATACAAATGTATCAGAGCTGCAGCAGCAACACTGACCTCAGTATCTAGCACATACAGATGTAGCAGACCTGCATCAGCATCAACACTGACCTCAGTATCTAGCACATACAGATGTAGCAGAGCTGCAGCAGCACTGACCTCAGTATCTAGCACATACAGATGTAGCAGAGCTGCAGCAGCACTGACCTCAGTATCTAGCACATACAGATGTAGCAGACCTACAGAAGCATCAACACTGACCTCAGTATCTAGCACATAAAGATGTAGCAGACCTACATCAGCATGAACACTGACCTCGGTATCTAGCACATACAGATGTAGCAGACCTGCAGCAGCATCAACACTGACCTCAGTATCTAGCACATACAGATGTAGCAGACCTGCAGCAGCACTGATCTCAGTACCTAGCACATACAGATGTAGCAGACCTGCAGCAGCTGCACTGACCTCAGTATCTAGCACATACAGATGTAGCAGACCTGCAGCAACATCAACACTGACCTCAGTATCTAGCACTTACAGATGTAGCAGACCTGCAGCAGCATCAACACTGACCTCAGTATCTAGCACATACAGATGTAGCAGAGCTGCAGCAGCACTGATCTCAGTACCTAGCACATTCAGATGTAGCAGACCTGCAGCAGCAGCACTGACCTCAGTATCTAGCACATACAGATGTAGCAGACCTGCAGCAGCAGCACTGACCTCAGTATCTAGCACATACAGATGTAGCAGCAGCATCAGTACTGACCTCCGTATCTAACACATACAAATGTAGCAGAGCTGCAGCAGCATCAACACTGACCTCAGTATCTAGCACATACAGATGTAGCAGACCTGCAGCAGCAGCACTGACCTCAGCATCTAGCACATGCAGATGTAGCAGACCTGCAGAAGCCCTTATCATTATTTCAGATAACATTCCCAAGTCTGTACTCTAATGGTACAGAGTATGGGGGAAAATCAGATTGTATGGTGTATGCATGCTTTATAGTGTTCTGCTGTAGGTGCTGCCTATGTGATTGGCTACCTAGGATGCATTGCACTTGCCTAGTATATCATTAACATCATTTAAGGGCCCTAATTTAAGTTAAACAAGGGTTAAAACTAAATACTACATCGTTGCCTTTTAGATATTCTCAGCAATGCGGTGCACATGCAAACGCGTGCCTCGTAGGTAAACAAAGCTTAGCAATCTGTGGACTCCCCCCCCCCCCAGACATCCACACTCAGCACATCAGCTTACTGCACAAACAAGTGGAAACACATGCTCTGTAGGTAAACAAAACTTAAAAGTCAGTACACCCCCCCCCCACTTCCATGCTCAGCATGGTGGCCGCTGCACATACAGGCCACAGCTAAGCTTCAATCAGCTTAGTAGTTATTGGAGACACCCTCTCCTGATGTCAGCTACCTCCATGGTTCTCTGCCTACATGGAAGGGATATGCGGACATGATTACCGCATTATGTTATTCAGTAACCCCACCTCATTTGCATAGGGATCTGTGCTCTCAACCTGGAAACTACGCACTGCAAAGCCCTACTTCATTAGCAACAGCACCAATGCACCATTGTAGATACTCCATGCAGGGTTCTACATTACATTTCTGTCTAATAATATTAGTTTTGTTATTTCCTCTTTTTTTTTTTTTAATTTTTTAAGGCATGTTTGCACACTGAGGTGCGCTTTGCAAACATGCCCTTATTATTAAAAAAAATATTTTAGCATATTTTCTGTAACTTTTGAGACACACAGTGGATATTTGCACTCATATCTGTATGTGGTATGCCATTTCAGTTCATCTATCTGCATTTTTACAGCCCTTTTGTCTGTCTACATTCCTGTACATGGAATTTTTCAGTGTATACTATGGACACTGACACGGAGTCTGCAGGGCTGCCTATTTGCTTGTTGGATTGCTCTACCTGCCTTATTTGCATGAGATTCATCTGCTTATGAGGTGCTTTGTATGCCACGGAACTTCCCGTGTTGGCATGTGCATGCGTGCTGCCCAGCAGTACTTACTGGATCGCAAACTTGCTTACACGTAAGTCATGTGGCATGATGCTTACATGGCAAAAAAGACCACATAGGCTTTAAGTTCCCCCCATTTTTTGCTTCAACATTCTGATTCGGTGACATAACCATTTAACTGAAGGCACTTCAAGGTATTGATTGTAAACAATTAAAAGCTATAAGCTTAAAATATAAATAAACACAAAAAATAGCCATACAACTTAGGAAATACACAGCATCGTCATCTCTTCACTAGTGCCATTTCAAGCTTTTAGTTCCTAATGTGTCCTTAGCTAAACCTGTGACATATACCCCTATAAATAAGAATGTTTTTACAAAACAAAACAAAAAGCAATTTATTTTTCAATGTCTTTCAGCCATTTCGGATATCAGTATAATACACTTACTAAAATGGCATAATTTACTCAATGAAGGCCTATAAATCCTTTAAATTTGTTTTGAGAATTTTATTTTCACAAAAGGTAGCACACATACTGGCAGATGTGCATATTCGAAAATACAGGTGGAACAGGTGTATTTTATGATCCTTCTTTTCAGATAATATAATGCCAGGCATTGCATAAGCAAGCAGTAACTGACAGCTTTGTGAATAGTCAAGTGACATCATGTTTGAAAAAAAAAGTAATGAAATGAGAAGCATTGATTTTAATAACTAGTAATTTTAGATCCTGGGAATAATTCTCCCACCATAATATAATTTTCTGATGCATATCAAATCTTCATATCTGCAAAGTCAATCAAAATCCCTAGAAATACCTTGGAGAATATTATTGCAGATCAGTACTGCTCAAGTAAAGAAACACGATTATTTCAAAATGCTTGCTTGTGTCCTGACCTCTTACAGAGAATAGAGCCTCTTAGAAAATAAGCATGGTACCTTAAGAAGCTATGTATGTTCAAATTCTGAAAGCTTCAGTCTTCTATCTTCATAGACAATCAAAGCATCCTTTATTAATGAAGAATACAGCATTCTCCCTCCTTCTCAGAATGGTTTCACAGCATAACATAATCCAAACTATAAGCCAGATTCAGAAATCTTTGTCACATTGAGGTAAATAAATTTGTGCAGAAATATGCAGGGTGTTTGAAATTCAGAAAATTAAGCAAAACAATTTGGTTAGCTGAAATAATATGGTCTACTGTGTTATATACTAATGACCACATAATGAAGGACCCCATATGATAATGAGGCAAAGCAACATGAAGGAGTGCTTCAGAAATGATTAACTGCCACATAGAAACACTGTGTCTGCTTTAGAATTGTACACAGTTATATGTTCTTGCTCAGGCAGAGTAAAGTATGTGTTGTTAGGGGTTGCAACAGCTATTGCAAATGCGTATAGGTTCGTAGGTTCATAGGAGGTTACTTGGCTAGCAGTCCTAGAGCCTTTACAAGCCTAGCCATGTTAATCCCAAGTATCCCCATTTGTACATTTTTGGGTAGTTCGCAGAATGAATTTATGGATGGAGTGGGTCTGTGATCAACACAGGCTACCCCTGATATAGGAGCTACTGCAACCGATGGTGTGCAATGTCACTCCCCCAGAGACACCACATCAGCGGGCAGTGCTTAACATTTCATGCTCTCCATGACAACGGAATAGTGGACCATTACCACATTGACAGTGATACTGTGCAACAAACCATGGACATCTTTTGCCCTTGTTTGTGTCCCCATGGGAGTTATGGAGTACCTATCCCAGTGGAGATAATTGTATGTGTGGCTTTACATATATTATCTACAGGAACCTTTCAGCGACCTACTGGGGACATATTGTGGGCATCACAGGCATCTGCCTTGAGAATGATTCATCAGTTCCTCAATGTCATATTTCAGCAGATGGGAGAGCATATGTGGTTCCCACATACCTCACAGGAGAGGGCCAAAATCTTGTGGGACATATATGCCACAGACTCCATTTCCTGAGTTACTAGTGGTCATAGACTGTACACACACAGACACACACACACACACACACACGCGTGCTGCGTGCACGTGCACACCGCACACACACACAGACACACACACACACACACACACACACACACACACACACACACATACACACACACACACACACACACACACACACACACACACACACACACACACACACACACACACACACATTGAATTAATGGCCCCACCTGGTGAACTAAGAAGGAGGTACATGAACAAAAATGGATATCACTCCATCAACTGCCAGGTAGTCTGTAATACAAGGTATCATTTATAATGTGTGTGCATTTCTCCCAGGCATATTTCATAACTTCCACATGCAATATGTAGACAGTATACATGTGATCTTTACCAAAGCTTTGTGAGGGGTGACTTGGCTTATGATACCAATTAGAAAACCACTGAATCACGCTCACCATGGGTACAGCCTTGCCCTATCACAAACCAGAAACATTACAGAGCATGTGTTTTGGCTACTGAGGTAATGCTTTCACCATATTGATACAACCTGTAGTGCACTGCAATATGATCCCAAAATACTAACCATGTGTACTACGCTACATATTATAGTGAGGAAACAGTTACTGCATGGTGGCCTCTAGCAGGGACTGCACTTAGCACAACAGGCTTTGGCAGCTGAGACAGACAAGGAGTCAGTAGAGGACCCAGCAGCAGGGGATGACTATGCCAGACAGAAGCAGACACAGTACACAGTGGTCCTAGCAAAGAGGCAACAGACTGCACATAGCTTTACAACATAACTATATAACAGTCAAGCAGACACACAATAGTAAAAGTGATGTATACAAAAATACCAGACTGTGCTTAATCATACATAGCCTAACCATACTATGCATCAGACATAAGCAACCCAAGTAACAATGCAGGGAGTAGTTATCACCATTTTCACATGTAGCCAAGGGAGTACAGAAGTGTATGTTTTTCGCAGATAAGTGTATGAATGTGAGTGCAGTGGTGTTCTTGCACTCAGTGTCTGTGGATAGTGTGACAACTGTATTTGGTGGTAGTTAACATGTAAAAGGCCCAGGATCAGTGGATGGGTTGGATGTGCTAGGGGCAGTGGGTGTGTTTATGTTTCACTGCAGAGACACAGCCTTAGCACATGTTGCAGTACTGCCCTATGTGACAAGTCCAGGGCATGCATAATAGAGAGTTCATCTTCCTATAGATGCCACCACCAATGAGAGCTGGTTCTACCGTTCTACCAGGAGTTGCACTGGCTGTACCATTACCTAGGCTAGATGCCGGTGTGCAATCTGACCAAGACCAGTGTCTGCTGGAGGATGTGCCAGAAGAGACACAACCATGGAGATTACCTCTCCTGGGTGTAGAAACATCCATGAGTGATGTTGCTGTGGAAGTGCTGGCAATGCAGAGACAGTATTTCATACATCTATGGCCAGATTGGCTAACATCTGTGGATGTAACAGATGACCAGCCATGAGGATGAACCCTCACCCCTAACAGACAACCCATGCAAAGTAGAATGCAGTCTATCAAATGAATCACATGTACAGGCTGTGCACTCCTGTAGGTCAGCGTATACAGCCTAGATCACAATCACCACCTCTGCCATGGCTCTGGTGGAACAAGCCTGTGCCTCATTGATGACCCTGCATGTATATTGGGTGACTTCCACTGACTAGCAACCTCAGGTGGAGGGAAATAAACATACCTCCAGCATGCACCATTACTACCCCCCTGAGTGCAACCCTGCTCTTGAGTTTAGGGGGATTCAAACACCTCTCTCTATTTGGGGCCATAATGCATTCCAGATGTATAGTGATCATATCATCCCATCACCCTGCCAAATATCAGATGGTAGGGTGTCCTATGTATGCACAGACTATGTTCAGAATCTGACTAGAGGATGTGAAGGTCACACTCCCTGTGTCAAATGCAGACTATGCACCCCCTGAAAGTGCCATTTCACCCCTGTCATCATTCTCAGATGTTACAGATCCCCAACACCAGACAGGAGAAGTTCCTCATTGCCAGTGCCAGAAAAAGTATCACCTGTGAATATAACAAAGCAAAACATATCAAGTGTAAGAATGGCCCAGTACCTCAACTACATATGCAACTGATATCCTTATAACGATACAAATACAATATCAGCTAACAACTGTGACCATACCTTATGCAGGTGGACATTGTACCTAAATTCCAGAAGCACCTGTATGCCAGATGTGAAACAATTATTATGAACTGCAATGTGACTAACAGACAAAAACAGGAGCATATATTGATTGCAGGACTACATACTTGGGATGTTTTCAATTAAAATTCTCTGTGACCTATCCAGCTCTGCACCAGCATCCAGCACTACTCTGTGGAGTTGGTTCCACTTTTATTTAAAGCCAGAAACTCCTGTGTCTCTGTACATGGTGGTTCAATAGACAGCCCACTACTTGTTGCCCTCCATTCCTGTGCCTCCTGACCATCCACAGCATTGGCAAGTTCATGCCAGATTACGGGCAAGAAAGGGATCATCAGCAGGATGGGCTGCAAAGATCAATCTATTGTGGATATAGAAGACCTCTAGTACCACCTCATTTTCAGTATCTGTAAAGTGGGCTTGTGGGTAGATGTGGATTTGTGCACCTAGTTCTTAGGGATAGATATGCTGGTAAGAAAACAGTGGAATTATTAGCTGTGGTTCCAGATGGGTAAGACAAATCCTAATGATACTATAGTAATAGGCCACCTGGTATGTTTTAGTTGGGGATGACACTATCATACAAGTATCCACATACCATTGTAAACCTGAATGTTATGCATTATGTGTATAGAGTATAATTCCCCCACAAAAAAAAAGCACATGACCACAAGATAAACTTGCAACTCAACTTAACAAGCTCATGAGTATTACAATATCTGTGGTACAAAGGTTATAGCTACGTGGATTGTAAACCACAGTACAATGGTGCCTGGCACAGTACTGCTGATAAAATCCAGTGTAATATGCCTACATGCTATTACAGTCATTGCATTTGCAACACACTCCTTAAGAAATTGTTGGCCAAAACATTTGGAGGCATTGACAAACTGTCATCACTTCTAGATGTTACGTTAAACAGCAGATAAAAAGCCAGCCCCAGACAAAGCAGTAGCTATAAAAAGTATCACCAGATATTTTACTTAGCAACAAACTGTCAAGATAACATGCAGTATTCAAGCACCATTCAATGTTTTTTGTTTTTTGTTGCTGAGGAACTGTGCTTTTCTTTCCTCATACCATAGATTGTCTGTAATGGACGTGATGATCATGCTAATTAGAGCTCATCTCATTACTGTTTCTGAATCACTCAGTTTGTCCAATGAGAAAACCTGATGCACATCATGAATATTCCTGCAGCCAGCTTCGCACATCCACAGGAAGACCTTGATTATAGTACTGAGGGAATCGTCATGCTATCTTCAGCCGTGCTGTTAAGCATTCATTCTCAGCAGGAAAGAGAGGGGTGAAGGAAGGACACATTTCCCACCTTAAACTGCTATTGCAATAATTAAAGTAATAATACAATGCCTGTATTTTATTACTGTGCCATCCATCAGGAAAATAAAATGTCTGTCAGTGCCAAACACTAAGCAAAGAATGGAACATGCGAGAACTGTTGTATGCACAATTTATTTGCCATTTTTCCTGAGATCTTTGAAGGTGAGACAATTATGGCTGGAGATTTTGAGGCTAGTGCGCCTTTTAGAGAACAGGTGTGGTGTGAGGAGGAGTCCAATAACTTTCTGAACATCCTCCATGGGTGGCCTAACGGTTAAGGTGTTTGCCTTACAAATACAAGGTGCAGGGTTTGAGTCTCACAAGGGATAATTGGCTAGGCTTAAAATGGCCCAGAAGGGCAGTTAGCTTAGTACTAATCTATGAATCTATGAATCTATAAGAACTGCAGGTGGAGCCTGATGTTTGAAATTGTTTGGCCACGGCCATCACCCATGTTAGTCATATACCACACATGGAGAAAAAGTGTGATTGTCACTACAATGACATGTTGATGCATGCCTGACCTCCTTAGTCAATGGGGAGACTGAAGTTAGGGCGGTCACTTCCTAAGCGCTGTAAGTATGCCATCTTTTAGATAAACAAATAACCTGCCAGTGCATGCCACCATCCAGTTTGATATTGTACCCTGTTTATGTCTCTATCCCCTGAAGAGCTTGAAAGAAACAGGAAGATGCACAAATCAGATTAGAGTGCCTAGGAGTGCACCTGGGTAAGTATACCTGCAGTCGTGAAAGATGTCTCTGTTTGTATAGTAACTGCTGTAGCCATTAAAAATAAGTCTGTATAAGTTTTGCACAGCAGTACCATACCTGTCAGTACTGGCATACTTTAAGGGAATTAGGTGTGTGGAATTTTAGAAGTATAAAACACTGAAACTGCAAACGAATAACAGAAAGGCTCCACTGAAGAGTAGTAGTGTCCACAAATTTACGGGTCTTTTTGTTAAAGTACCATACATAACTTCATCAGAATCTAATGAAGTTCTGTATGGTACTTGAACGAAAAGTGCTTCAATAAATTTGTGGACACTAATATTCCTCAGTGGAGCCTTAATGTTAGAAGTCTGCCTGTGCATGCCTTCCTCTGCATAGGTTCATAGTTTAGTAGAGCCATTTTAAGCCTAGCCAATTATCCCTTGTGAGACTCAAACGCTGCACCTTGTGTTTGTAAGGCAAACACTTTAGCCATTAAGCCACCCTCCCAAACAGCATAGGTTTATAGGTTTGTACTAGGCTAACTGTCCTTGTGGGCCATTTTAAGCCTAGCCAATTATCCCATGTGAGAATCCAATCCTACGCCTTGTGTCTGTAAGGTAAACACCTTAACCATTATGCCATCCTCCCACCCTCAATCCTCAAGCCAGCATCAATGAAAAAGTGTCTCATCATGTTGAATCTAGGTGCAAAGAGATTGGTAGGATGGTTGTAAGTTCAATCCCCCCCATAAAAAAGTTCATTCTGTTGTCATGTCAGAGTACACTTTTCATCCTTATGATATCAATGTACCACTATAAGGTCCGCATATCTAATATTCATAAGTATTACTTGGCTAGGAATTTCACATTTACAGTACAAACATCTGTCACTTGTCTATCACCTGTGCTTGATATATTTATTGTATTATTTACATGTTTCTTATGTATCTGTACAGTTGTATCATTGTCAAAACTGAAATAGCATTACTTGTCACAAGCACAGACGTGCTGTCTCGATAAATAAGTCCAGTGTGTAGTATTCTCTTCTGTCAGACTGCATTTGAGTACCCACCCCCCAAGTTATAATCACACAAACAGTTTGATGACATACCTGTGTAAGCCCTACCATTAAAAAAATAATTATGATTTACTGTATTAGTATCACCATAGTTAAGAATACAAGCTCATTGTTTTTGTATTTCTCTTCCCTCATTGTCTTACTTGCTATCCTTTCATGTTCATACACTTTTTCTCTCTATTTCTGTTACTGTTATATGCAACAGCACAGCAACATGTGCCTTACCCACTGGAAAGGATTGCTGGTCTCCATGGGTGGCTGCAGTGCCACCAAAATCACCACCTCCACCACTAGGGGCACCCAGCTAATCTGGGTTCTAGATTTCCACAGTTGCTTCCGCATTTCCTGCCCTACCTGCCTACCTGGATCAGGTAGCCCTGCACCAGAGTGTGATACATTGGTACTTTCAGGTAGCAATGCCAGTGGAGGGGACACTTTTGTCATCTATCAGGAACTGGCAGAGCTTGTGAAGGAGATAATAGACAGGAGGTTGGATGCTTGCATCAGCCATATGAATGCCATGCTTCAGTGACTTATTGAGTAACCGTATGGATGCCATGCTTCGGTGACTCATTGGGTAGCCACATGGATGCCATGCTCGGTGACTCATTGAGAAGCAGTGTGAATGCCATGCTCAGTGACTCATTGAGTAGCCATATGGGTGCCATTGTACAGTGATTCATTGAATAGCATGCCCAAACAGCACAGTCTCTAACTTCTGAGGCAGGACCCAGTCATAACAGTTTCCAGAATACTGAGTAGTCCCTCACTGAATGTATGCTGGCAGAGACTTTATCTCTGAACACCGAATCCCATCCTCAAATCAAATCCTTTTTGTGTCTATGCCCAATTTTGAATGTTGTACAATACACCCCTCACCATTGTTTTCCCTCTGCTTGTCTGATGTCTCCTTCACCATTGTGTTCACTCACACTCTATCATCATGTGTGCCTTTACCTGTGATCTAACTTTCCCCTCTTATACACCTCTTACATCCCTGATTTCCCTCCCCAGATGTCCCTTCTTAAAAAAAAAAAAAAAAAAAAAATAAAAGTGTGCCTGCCCCACAATAAGTACTCTCACCCATACCTTTCAACTTTCCAGATATGTGAGTAATGTACACATGATTAGCTCCAAATACTCTTCCTAAAAAGTGTACTTTTCTGACAAATTATTGAGGATTTCAGTCATTAAATAATTACAAGTATTGTTGTAATTCACCAGAATTATTGAGCTAAAAAGTTGAGAGGCATACTCCTATCCCACTGCCTATCTGCTTTTTTCCCCCTTTTCGTCTCTGTCCTATACTCCAATTTCTAACTTATAATATCATCAGAAACAGGGGCAGCTCATGCTATAGGACTGCAGGACTGCAGCCCTCCCCACCTGTAGAAAAAAAAGAAAAGAATAAAAATTAAAAAGAGTCCCCCCACCTGTAGAAAGAAAAAAGAAAAAAAAATCATGAGTCCTGGAACTCCACGCATGCGTGCTTGGAGTTCCTGGTACTCCGAACTCCAGACTGCTGTGTTAGGCAGTCCGGATACAGAAGAAAGGGATCTCCGCCCTGCCAGCACAGAAGTCTGTGCAGTGATGTGATGACTGCACAGACCAGAAGGACACTGGACTGCATTGCCTGCAGGCTGGATGCTCCAGCCTACTCTCGTGATGTCTTGCGGGGAAACAGCTTGCGTGGGCTGCTACAGGAACTATGGAGGATGAACAGAGTTGCTGCTATGGAGGTAGGGTGCTACAGATGAATTGTGTGTGTGTGTGTGTGTGTGTGTGTGTGTGTGATGCCCCAGTTACTACATACTGGTGGCTAGAGAGAACACATGGTGGCGGATAGGGAATACTCAGGATTGAACCCTGTACCTTGGGTGCAGGTAGTAAGGGCCTGAATTCCCTACCCACCACCATTTGTAAAACATTTGCAGATTTTTGCATCATATTTGTTCTGTTCCTCATAAAATCTGTGGTTTCTATATGTTTGTTGTTGCTGGTAAAGTCAGTAGTGCAGTGGTGCACTGGTAGCATTGTTGCTTGACAACTACAGGTACTCTGAGTTGATTATTGGCTGGGGTGCTTTCTGTGTGGAGTCTGCATGTCTTCCCATCTTACAAAGACACGTGTCTGGAGTGTTTTTCCCTGATTTGCTGAAAGTTGGCTTTTTTTTCCAAGTCAGGTTTTCATGGTTAACAAATGTTAAATAAAAATAACAGGCATTTGAATTTCAGACTTCATATTCTTCAGAAAGTACATGACCTTTTATTCTAGCAATTTTCTAAGTTTATAGCATGGATATTTGAAATTTGTCCTTATTTTTGGGACTGTATTCCCCCATTATAGGTTCATAGGTTCATAGGTAGGTACTAGGTTATCTGCCCGAGGGCATTTAGAAGCCTAGCCAGAGTGTGTCAGCTTTCGCCACCCCATTGATTAATTAACTGAGCCTCTTGTCAAGAAGAGCCAATGAAGTGATCCCAGGGGTGCATTTTCTGTTACCCATACACTCATCAAGGTTTCTCTTGAAGAGTGTTAGTGAGAGGCTCTGCCTAATGTTGTTAGGAATTTTGTTCCATAGCATGGGGAGTCTCTGTGACAGGAATCTATCCCTCCAGAATGTTCTATTTATTGTTGTGGTGAGGTTTAGCTCACTAGAGTGAGTGGCTCGCAGTGACTTGGATTTCATTAGGTGGAGCATGTCCATCAATTCTGAGTTGGACATGGCTTTGTAAGTCAGGCAGAGATCACCTCTGAGTAAGCGATATGCCACTGAGTACAGCCGGAGCTTTTCCAGTCGGGCTGCATAGGACATATGTTTGAGGCCAGTAATCTTCTTGGTGAGGTACTTTTGTGGTCTTTCCAACTGTTGGAAGTGTCTTGTGAGGTACATCCCAAATGGGGCATTGTACTCTATGATGGGTCTGATAAGTGACGAGTAGAGGGGCACTATAACGTCTTTATTTCTAGATGCGAACCCTTTAGTAATTAGATGGGCTACAAAGAAGGATTTCCTAACTACTTTGGCAATATGATTGTCAAAGGAGAGATTACTATCTACCTGAGTCCCCAGATCTCTTATTACCTCTTCTGTATTAAGGGGCCCGCCACCTATGTGGAAGTTTATGGGTGTTTTATTTTTCCCAAACGAGATGACTATGCATTTTTTGGCATTTAGGTTGAGACCATGACTTTGACTCCAGGTGTCTGTCTCAGCAAGGCCCTTTTGGAGAATGTCCATGTCAGCCAGAGAGTCAATTATGGCTCCCAGTTTGCAGTCATTGGCGAACATGGTTAGCCATAGTCCTCCTGTGTTTGCCTGTACTTCTGAGAAGTATATGCCGAACAGTAGGGGTCCCAGTACTGAGCCTTGTGGGACACCACTTGTGACTGGTTTAGAGTTGGACCTGGAGCCCTCTATTCTTACCGTGTTAGTTCTGTCTGTAAGCCAGTTGGCAACCCATCTCATGACGTAGGAGTTTATGTTTAGGCTGGTGAGTTTTTCTATAATTCCCGAGTGGGGAATTTTGTAAAAAGCCTTGGCGAGGTCAAGGTAGGCTGTGTGAACCACCTTTCCCTCATCTATGGCCTTGGTGACTGTCTCGAAGAAGTCAACCAGGTTTAGTAGGCATGATCTGCCCTTAACAAAGCCAAACTGGGTCGGATCAAGTGTTTGGAGGTTCCCAATGTCTTTGTTAATGAGTTCCATGATGATGCACTCCATAGCCTTGCAGACCAGGCTAGTCAGGCTTATGGGGCGATAGATACCAGGGTCATTTGCATCTCCTCCTATGTGGAGTGGAATAACTGTTGCTGCGTGCCATTTTATGGGCACATATCCTGTGGAGAGGCTGAGACTGAGCAGTGTGTTTAGGAGGGGGTTAGCTTGTTCTGTAGTTCATGCAAGATGCAGCCTGGGACACCATCTGGCGCTGTACTTTTGGCTTTTGAAAGGGCTGTTTTCACCTGTGCATCTGTGATTTCCAGGACACTACACTTTTCCGGTATTGCTGTGGACCCTTTTGGGGGTGAAAAGGGGATGAAGTTTGCACTAAATCTATCTGCCAGGATGTTGGCAATATCAGTAGGTTCAGTATATTTTGTGCTATTTTGCACTAGCTCAGAGCATATCTGTGAGTTGCCACTTAGATTCTTGACATAGCTAAAGAAGGCTTTGTGGTTCTCTTTCGAATCCTTGGCTATTTTTCTTTCGAAATTAGCCTTGGATGTTTTTATGAGGTACCTTAGTTTCTTACTGTTACTGATCAGGGATGGCTTTTCTTCTTGGGATTTGTTTTTTTTCTGAATTAGTTTCCTCCTTCTGTTGTATAGCTTGTTTATGGCAGGGGTCAACCAGACTGGTTTCCTTCTCTTAGGGGAGTGAGTCTTGGTTTTGCTAGGGATGGCACAATCCATGCATCCTTGTAGGTGCTCATAGAGTGCATTTGTAAAGGTCCCTGCATCTTGGACACTTTTATCCTTTAGCGTGGGGGCTGTGAAACTTACCACCTCGGTCTTAAGTAAGGTGAAGTTTGCTATAAAAAAGTTTTTCACTGTGGTTTCCTTGGTTGGGGGTGGTGGTGTGGTGTGGACATCCAGAGTGATTAGTTTATGGTCTGCTCTAACCAGTGACGAGCTGAACTCCGGTGCGGAACACCTGTCGCCCATGTTGGTGATGACCAGGTCCAATATGTTTTCACCTCTGGTAGGGGAACTTACCAGCTGATCCAGGGCATTTGAGTTGATAAATTCCAGGAAGCGCTGGACCTGGGAGTTTGCACTTGAGTAGTTTTCCCAGTTAACGGTAGGGTAATTGAAATCGCCCAATATCCAGGTGTTTGGTAGAACCTTCATGTTTTCCAGTGTCTCCAGAAAGGCAGAGTGGTGGGCATGGGTCATGGAGGGTGATCTGTAGCAGGCCACAATTTTCATTGCAGATCTGCCAGATGTTAGTTGCACATGGATAATCTCAGAGGTATCATGCTGCACCACTAACATGGAGGTGTAGGTATCCTTGATGAATAAGGATACACCCCCTCCTTTTGTGTTTTGGTCCAGGTTCTGTGGCCAAAATGTGTGGTATGGGTTGTAGCCTGGTAGTGGAGCCTTGAACCAGGTTTCAGTTACTGCACAGATGTCGACGTTCTCGAGTGCATGCATTTTAAGATTTAAACTCCTGGCGTTGAGTAGCATAACCCTCATTTTTTTATTTGTGCTGTTTACGGAGGTGGGTTTGACTTTTGAGCTTTTCCTAAAAAAGGCACTATGGGGGCAGCAAGAGCCTTGGCCAGTATTTGAAAGCCTAGGGGTGACAGGTGCAAGCCATCTCATGCAAAGCAACGAGGCTTGTCAACCATGTCGTCCCAGGCTGGCAGACACTGGATCCTCATTGAATGACACCAGAAGCTTAGCCAATTGTTGAAATTGATCATTTTTTTCTTTATACTGCGGTATCATTCTTGGTGAGGGCAGGATGCTATTTAGGGTGAGGGTCATACCCGCCTGGGCTACATGAGCAGAGAACTCTTCCATGTCTCTTTTCATGTAGTCCAGGGAGGTATGTCTCAGGTCATTCACACCAACATGAACAATGACAGAGTTATATTTGTACTTGTTCTGGAGTGACCTGAGTGCTTGTGTTATGTGGTAGATTCTGGCTCCCGACAGACAGCTAACAGTAACCTTCCCCTTGTCCAGCTTAGTGAGTGGGACATTAGTGTGCCTGACTATAGAGTCACCTATTACTAGTGTGTTAGGCATGTTATTTCGCCTTAAGGGCTGTGATTGTGTGGCACATTGATTTTGTGTTTTATATGTTGTCTGGTTTGTGACGGGAGGTGCAGTTTTTTTGGGTGTCTGCTTTAGAGGTCTCTGATTTTTTTGCGGGTTTTTATTTAGAGCTTCCGGGTATGATTATTGGCTTCATCCAGGCTTTTTGTGCTAAGGTGGAGAGCTATGGTGAGAACTAAATTCACTGAATATGTTTGGGGGCTGTATTCCCCCATTATTGGCTTTGTTCAGGAGGTGTCTTGTGCTAAGAGGTTGACAGCTATGGTGAGAACTGCTTTTGATGCAGAAGGCTGTGGGTTCTACTCCCAGAGTAGATAGATGCATTGCTGATACTGTACTGTGTTGTAAATGGGGTGGATGCTGCAGTCCTTTTTGGTGAAGATACCTAGTAACTATGAACCTGTTATCAGTTTGCCATCCATTCCCTACTGCGATATCACTAACTTATCATTTTTTAATGCAACATGGGCAATTTATCCTTCAAGGGTAACAACCACTTTATTTGTAGATGAAACAATGATATATAAAGTTGTTTGCTAGCAGCAACCTCTTCATTAGTTGCAGATTTCTTTAATGTGGAATTTAGATGACTTTTACTTCTTCAGAGATTGTGCATATATACTGATTCTGGTGGACTGTAAAAGTTTGAGTAGACTTTTATGATGGAAATGTAAGTTTGAGTAGACTTTTATAATGGAAATGTTCTGAATTGGGCAGCTTTGTCATTATTGGTGCCTGACTTTTGTTTCATTGTTTACTGGAAAAATGTTCAAAACAATAAATTTAAAATGCCCTCTAATAACTGTACTGTATTGTACAAGGAATATAATTTAATACAATCAGGAAGGTGTATCAAAGAGCATGTGCATGTTTCCTGCTCAAGGGGCCTATGATTTGAAAACAGCCCAAAGTTAATCTTTATCTGCCACTGACAAAATGTATTTTCTTTGAATGTGGGTTTCAATGCTGTTTCAATGAATGTGAGTTTCAAGGGCAGAGAAGTTTTAATGCTAAGTCTATTTTCATTGTGAGACTGCATTGCTTTGTTTAGTAGATATCTATTAGGTTCTGTGCTGTAAAATGCAAAATAAAACTTTCAAATGAAATCCATATCATCGCAGAAGTAAAGCAGTATGCACATTACAGTGTTTTTGGCAAATGGGGCGAAATAACCAAGGAATGGGACATGGGAATGGCTGCAGGAGGGAGGCTCCATTCGACCATGATTTTGTGAGGGGGGAAGGGCAGCAAACTCAGACAGCCCTGGCTGAACTATACCTAACAACTGTCCAGATTTTTGCAGAATAAATAGATTTTTGCTTCTTATTTTTGGTTTGTTCCTCATAAAATTTGTGGTTTTCTGGCACATCATTTAGGAATGTAGTCGCTAAATAATGACAGACATTGAGTTTCAGACATTATATCCTTCAGAAAAATGCATGCTAAAGCTAGACCTGTTATTCTATCAACTGTCTTAAGTTTATACAAGAGCAATTTTTAGTACTGTTTGTATGTCCCCCCAATATGTTTATTTGGTCTTGTCCAGATTTCTTGCATTAAGAGGTTGAGAGGTACGTGCAAATAAATTGCTTTATAGAATTAGGAATATCCAAACCTCTCAACTGTCCCCGATTTTGGCTCAAAATGTTGCTCTCCCCCTAATAATCCCTCTGCAAAATGACAATTTTGGAAGAAAACGTGGTGGGTTTACAATTATAAATAACTGTAATGATCAGAGTTATAGATTAGTTTTATTTCAGAAATGCATGTAGATGCTGTTATTTTGTCAGCTGCTCAAGTTAACAGTACTAATATTAAAAAGGTGTCCCTTCTTTGACCGGTTCCCAGCTGTATTGTGTGGCAATTTTCTATTTTTGCATCACATTTCTGGTCTGTTTTTCATAAAATTGTGGTTTTCTGCCAAATAAATGGCAAATTATTAAAGATTGAAGTTAGAAAATAATGGCAGACATTTGAGTTTCAGATTTCATACCCTTCAGAAATTTAATACTAATGCAATACCTACTACTATTCTATTATCTTTCTAAGTTTATAAGAGCAATATTTAAAAACTGTCCTTATTTTTGGGCCTGTGTCCCACTTCTGTGTATGGCTTTGTCCAGATTTCTTGCTCTGAGGTTGAGAGGTATGAGTGTCAGAGCCATCACCGTCAGCCAAAGACATTTCAAATTGTGACATACTTGTTGCACCCCACTCCCCCATGTAGTGACTCTGAATGTGTCCAAGCAAGGCAAGGAGCAGTTATGTAGTGTAAGTGTGCAGAGTATTCCCCCATCCAAAGTAGACACAAGTACGACAGTGGCTTTTCATCTGTCCTTGATTTTGCAGAATGTTCTGGTTTTCTGTCATATTTTTATACTGTTGATTTATGCTTCTTATTATTCAGAAAATGCATGCTGTTGCAGTGCCCTGTTGCTTTGTGTTTAAGTAGCAATGCTTTAATGACCATTGGGTAAGCTTGTCTGAAATTGTAAGATGCAAGTAACCTTTAATAAGCATACTGTTAAATAATTACCAACACTGAAAGCCTTTTTGTTGTTGCCATGCAGAGAATATTTACATAACTAGATAATGTAGAATCCTTAGGTATTGAAATGCATATGACAGTATATGTAATAAAGGACAGGATTACAGTATTTTCAGAAGCTCATTACATTTGTTGGAGATTTGCAGTCATCTTTGCAGGTTTTACCTGTAAACTAAACAAAATGCCAATCTATCATGTGTGGTCCGTAACTTGTGCAGTAATCATTTAAGCAATTTATCTTGAGCTTGTTTCTTGTTTACTGTTCATGTTTTACTTTGATCATGTCTTCCCCATGAAACAAATAAATAGTTGTTGTCAGGCAGCAGGTTTTTTTTGGATAAGAAACATTTTTACAAGTGGGGGTATCACAGAGATTTTTACTTTCAGCATGTTACTTGGTACTTTTATAAAGCTGAATATAAGTTATAATTAGAACTGCAGTGCAAGGAGAAGATTGTTTTTTTATACTTGATTTTGACTAGTATTCCAGTATTTAAAAAGTAATTTATTTTTTTCATGCCTCACAACCTTTTTGTTTCCATCTAGATATTAAGTAAGCTGTCATGTAGCCAATGCATTGAAATATTTTTTTCTTCTACACTTCATTTTGATTTGATTGGACTCTCGTAATGACAGTTTGGCACCCAGGGCAGCGTATTGAATTAAAGTTCCATTTGTTGTGTTTTTGAGCATAGCTCCACACCTTTCTAGTTAACCACACCTCCAATCATTTGCCCCACCCATTCAGCTGTCTCCTGCAGCCCCCCTTTAATTTGGAGTCACCAGCTGCCACTGATCAGAAAATAGATAAACACATCACACACACACACACACACACACACACACGCACACACACGCACACACACGCACACACACACACACACACACACACACACACACACTCACACACACACCACACACACACACACACACACACACACACACACACACACACACACACACACACACACATGCCCACAAAAGACTTAGAATTCAAAAATCATCTTTCTATGGTCATACATTGTGTGACAGTTGGTAGAGAGTAACGTCTATGCCCATATACAAATACAAAGAAATGACACTTCCTGTCCTGGCAAAAATTTAGAAGAATCCTTGTCACTCACTAAAGATATTGCCATTTGTTGCACAAATGAGCTGCGCATCACCAAGTAATTATGAAATACAGTAAAGTTATCAGTTTTCACATAATGGCTTCTACAGCTCAATGTATTCATGATGTGATGTGCATATTCTTCCTGCACCTGGGTGAAGTGTCCTAATCCTGTTAAGGGGGTATGTCTTTTTACAATATGTGGTTTTCAGTCCTCAGCTGTATTGCATTCCCTTGAAATGTGTTTTTTCTGATACCTTTCCTATGAGTGCATATGTGTCATACTTAGCTAATGCCATGGCTCAGTGAGTATGAGTGACAAAGGCATGGGTGCAAATACATTCAGGTGCGTTTTTCATTTCTTATTATCATATTAGATTACCCGGGATTGAAACATTCTTATCATCAATTTATAAATTCTGTCAAGGAGTTCAGCACTTTCAAACCAAATTTATTTATGGATTCACCAAGCATTGTTGAACTAGTAAGTTGAGAAATATGCTGCTATCCCATTCCCTCCTGCTAATTCCTTATTAGCTCACCTTATGTTCTACCCTCTGTTTGCTTCAGCTTTTCATCTCTGTCTTTAATATGGTCAAAAGGGTAGATAGATAGAATGCACACAAATGTCAAAAGGGGCTTATAATTCAAAATCATACACTGTGTGACAGTTGGCGCAGAGAAGAGTCAATGCCGATATATAACTATAGAGAAATGGCATTCCATGTCCTGTGGCAAAACGGGGAACAATCCTTGTCATACAGTAAATGATCATGCTAAGAGCTAAGAGCTGCTGCACATAATCATGCTAATATGACATGAAGTGTAGTTAATGCCTTTAGTCTAACATTCAGTGATTCAGTGTAGTCATAAAATCATTTGTACTTTGTCAATGCGCTGGTTGGGGAGGGTTCAAATCCATTGGGGGTTGTATGTTGTTTTACAATGTACACTTTGCAGTCTGCACGTGTGCTGCATTTCCCTGATATGTATTTTTATGACCCTATTTAGTCTGACTACTTCAGTGTCTCCCCTTGCTAATACACTGGTATAAAGAAAGGCATGAGTTCCTCTCCCTTGAGACCTATCTATCTTTTCTTGCTATCACTCTGCAGATGGGCTACTTCTCCCCAATTTGCATATTTTATGACCACTTTTAGTCTGCTTTGTGACTCTCCCAACTAGGGAGCTGTGAATATTCTGGTCTGTGGACTGAAATAATGGGTAGACTCCCCTGAGGGTATTATAGTTTATTTTTTAAAGACATTGACATGATAGCTTGGGTCCACTGCTTACGCTGTGCTGTTGTCAGGACTGGTACAGATCAGTGCATCATATTATTTTATTGGATCCCACCTCTCCTGTTTAGACCTCACATTATTCTATATTCAAGTGGTTTTATTCTATCTTCTCCATTGTGTTTTGCCACCCTACTTTGCTGCACAGTGCCTTTTGCACTCTTCTACCCATCTCTGTGGTTTCTGTTCCTGCATAGAAACCTCTACATCACCTTGCGCCATGACTGCTATTTTCATTTTCAAAAAACATTTCTCTAAATATATATTGATGTGCATTACATCAACATGGGCAAAACTGTTTTTCTGTGTGCAATTGTAAACTCACGATGACTACCAGAGGTGCTCGTGTACTTCCATTGTTAACTCACCTGCTCGTACTTAACTCTGGCCATGAGGTGATCTAACACAGTCTGGCCATTGGTCTGTGCTGTGCTCAGAAGGCGGAACTAGCTGCTCATTGTGCACTCCAGCCTGGCTTCATGCACAGGTTATAAGCATGGAGGCTCATCACAGAAGCAATGTAGATAGTGCTGGCCGCAGAAGTAGCATTTTTGAATCCCCAGGCATGTTTAGGAGGGGGATGGGGCCAAGTATCAATCTTTATTGGTGAGTGGGGGTATGTATGTGGCTGCTACCTTACTTGACTGGCTTTTCCATGGGTAATGTATACTGTAGACAGGCTCTTACTTTTTCAAACAACTTAGTGTAATCGATTTCAGTTCTAAGGTAATACATTGTTTCAAGAGTTACTCTTCTATTCCCTGAAAAATAAAAATAGCATTGCAAAATTATATTGCTACACTAATGGTGTTCTTTAAGAATATAATGTGCCCTTACCATTCTCAATTCTCAGCAATGCCACAAACTTACACACAGTTGGATGTACAGTATCCCTGTAAGGTGATGATGCCACATTGTCACATGCTGAAAGCAATACACTGACTTTGCAAGCCGGCAGTGATTTCCTAACACAATGGTTAACTCATAATATTCTGCTCAATGAGGAAGAAGACAAAATTAGTGAATTTTGGCAAAATAATAAATAAAAAAAGAATAATCTCGGTAATGTGAATCCAAAATCACAGATGAGGTGTCTCATGCACCTATTGAGATAACTTCCTTCAAGAAATAAGAAAGTGTTTAGATTTGCTTAATGGTAGAAGTACAAAATGTCTATCTAGTGTGCCTTTAAGGGCACTCAGCATTCTACCTCACCTCCCTTCCTATCTGTTGCCTCACAATTCTCATTCCATGTATTGGTCTCTTAAATGCCTCAGCAGATTCTCACTCCACCAAAAATTACAGCAGTCCATTCCAGGAATCCACATCCCCCTCTATTGAAAGTGCTAAACAATAAAAACCACTGGATACCATGTCTCTACCAAATGTCACATGGTTTAATGAGCACCATACAAAGAAAGCACAAAGTCAGCACGAACAAAAAACATTAACCCTCCTGTAATATCCATACGTTTTCATCCAAAAACTTCATCAGATGTAAAAGCCAGAACAGGCAAAGTTGATTTAAATTCTCTAACAACCAATCAGGTGAACATAGGCAATGAATAAATTAATAAATTCAAAACAAGCTTAAAAAATGTTAACCATCTAGGCACTAAAAATATTATATTACTAAATAAAATATGTATTCAAAATATTTATTAAAAGTTATTTTTGTATGTTAACCCCTTAAGTCTAGGACTATTTTCTGTTAAAACGATGTAGTGAATAAATATGTAAAAATAAAAAAATGTGAAAATGTATAAATATAATAAATATGCTTGTTATTAAAATAGTGATTCTGCCTTAACTATAATAAGTAAGTAATATATATATATATATATATATATATATATATATATATATATATATATATATATATATATATTTGAATATAAGTACATAAACAGTAATGATGTTGAAATGTGTACCTAGTACTCATAATTTGGCTGCTCTTAGCTTGAGTACAGGTTTCAATTACACCATGTCATTTAAATCAGGGCTCTTAGTGGCTTCTAAAACTAACTGCCAATATAACTCCCTGTACTCAAGTCTAGTTTCCCAAAGACCACCCCTCAGGTCAATATTGACTACCTCTATTACAAAAAATCTAAAGTTAGCTTTTGTGCAATTCTCAGAGTGCTTAAACAAGGCACTAGTCTCATTGTTTTTCTAATGTTATAATCATGTTCGGAAATCCTTTGTTTGAGCTTTCTCTCAGTCTTGCCAATATAGAACGAATTACATTGTCCACATGTTGCCAAATAAACCAAACCACTTGTTTCACAATTGGCATACCCTCTGGTATCTAACTTTAGATTTTTTGTAATAGAGGTAGTCAATATTGACCCGAGGGGTGGTCTTTGGGAAACTAGGCTTGAGTACGGGGAGTTATATTGGCAGTTAGTTTTAGAAGCCACTAAGAGCCTTGGTTTAAATGACATGGTGTCATTGAAACCTGTACTCAGGCTTAGAGTAGCCAAGTTATGAGTACTAGGTACACATTTCAACATCATTATTGTTTATGTACTTATATTCAAGTATTCCAGTATATATATATATATATATATATATATATATATATATATATTATTTATTTATTATACTTAAGGCAGAATCACTATTTTAATAACAAGTGTATTTATTATATTTATACGTTTTCATATTTTTTATTTTTACATATTTATTCACTACATTAGATTTTAACAGAAAATAGTCCTACACTTATGGGTTATACATACAAAAATAACTTTTAATAAATATTTTGAATACATATTTTATTTAGTAATATAATCTTTTTAGTGCCTAGATGGTTAACATTTTTTTTCAGCTTGTTTTGAATTTATTAATTTATTCATTTATTAATTGCCTGTGTTCACCTGATTGGTTGTTAGAGAATTTAAATCAACTTTGTCTGTTCTAGCTTTTACATCTGATGAAGTTTTTGGATGAAAACGTATGGATATTACAGGAGGGTTAATGTTTTTTGTTTGTGCTGACATTATGCTTTCTTTGTATGGTGCTCATTAAACCATGTGACATTTGGTGGAGACGTGGTATCCAGTGCTTTTTTATTGTTTATTAGTTTCTTCTTCAACACTTCGGTCACCTTGTTTCGGTTTCTACTGAAAGTGCTTTTGCTGATCCAAGGAGCAGCTATATAATCTGCTGACTGTGTATCTCTCCTCTCTTTGTGTCCTTTGTGTCCATATAATCTGCTGACTGTGTATCTCTCCTCTCTTTGTGCCCTTTGTGTTCAAGACAGCATATTTAGATCTCCCTGACATGATCTTGTCATTTGAGAAATGGTTTCTTTTGGTCTCAAATGAAAAGATTGTTATGTCATCTAGACTGTTGTCATATCGGTTCCCTTCTTCCCTCACACCTTGCTGTGGCTTTCTTCTGGGCTTCCTCCAATAGACTGATAGCTCCCTCCTTGTATTTCTTTCAGAGCTGTACAAAATACCCAAGTTATATCCTGACCAGAGTCAAGAGTAGTAGAAGTAAAACTTTTTGCTATTGCAGCCTGCCCCAGGTACAACCACCATTTTGTCGTTACCCGCCACTGCCATCTTACTTTGCTTCCTTTGGTTCAATCCAGGTTAGATTAATGTAAATATTTTTCCTGGTTTGTTGCCATTAATTCCACTCCCACCAAATGATATTTCTCAGCAAGGTTGCTGTGGTGTATGTCAGTTGTTTTGCATCTCTCTCTCTCTAGTGTACCTCTAGAACTTTCTTTCTGCTGACTTGGTTGCCTTTTCCAAGTCCTTCTTCAGACTCTTTTTCCCATGTTCCTGTGCCACCCATATCTTTGTATCATCACTGAAAACTTTGGCCCTGTTCTATGCTTCCTCAGATATGTTGAAATGAACACATTGAAAAACACTGGATCCAGAACTGAACCCTTTCATACTTCCCTAGTTGGGTTCCCTTTTCCTGACACTTCCCCCTCACCACACTGTCAGTGTTCTACAATGTATCCATGAAGCAATGCAATTCCTAGTCTTCGTCCTATCACCAACCTCCCCCCCACCACCCCCAGGTTCTTTACTGGGCAAACTGAAAGGTTTTGCTAAAGTCCAGGTAGACCAAATTGACCATTAGACCATTGTAAAGTTATTCTGTAACCCAGTCATAAAACTGGATCTGGAATATCTGGCATAGCCTTCTTGTGATGGTCATATGTTGGTTGTTATCCTTTCCCTCAATATTTTTTCCATTGCTTTTTCTGTCACTTTTATTAGGTTAAAAATACAACACTTTCTAGAATTCTCCTGCTTCCTTTGTACAAGGTACCATGATTGTTATCTGCTAGTCCTCAGACACATCAAATGTTACCCATATGTTAAAAACCTTAGTCTGGGAATCTGCTGT
>NC_056744.1:497824170-498029170 GCF_019279795.1 Protopterus annectens
CATCCTTTATATTATAGGAGTCTATTCCAGAGATGTACATAATAAATAAAATCTCTTTTCCCAGTTGTATTTCTTAATATTGGGGATAAATAGAAATGAAAGCTACCTGGATTCCAGGCTCCTTACTGAGGTATACTATGCCAAACTTTTGGGTGAGGCTATAAAGGGATCAGTTGGAGTAGTGAATAATAAAAACAATCCTGGTGGTAGGACAGGGTGCTGAAATGCCTCAGCTCATCATGGTGCTATGTTTCCTTAATGTCTCAAATACTTATCTTACACTTTCTGTCCTTAGCAGATGATACCCTGGCCAAATCAGCTGCCTCTGAAAATGGGGTTAAAGAGTCCATTAGGCCACCCCAGTTCGGCATGATGTTCTTTGACTGCTACTTACCTTTGCTATGTGTAGACCAACAAACTGTCAAACAGAAGGTCTAAATGCATCATGAAGTTACATCATTTCTCATTTAGAGCTACAATTCTTAAGATAATTTATATCATTACATCAAAACCACCAGTGTGCTTAATGCCATCAAACAGCATGAAGTTGTTTTTACAGGTGTTACATTGTAATGTATTGAAGGCTACTTGTTGTTCAAGTTGATGTATGACTCTCTGCATCTTATTGGTTGACTGGATGCTTATACATAAGCACAACAGTGCAACATTTCCAGCATATTGTGGCATAGGTAGGTTGTTACAGTACTGTAGCATGTTATTGGAAAAGCAGTATGAATGGCAGTGGCCCAAAGACAGAGCCTGAGGGAATACCGTAAGCCACTGTTCTTCCTTCTGACATGGTACTGTCACGCCGCACATTAATTAGGTGTTTGGTTAGTCAGCCCTATGAGTAGTCAACATTAAGAAACTGCTCTAATGAAGTAACTAAACCTAATACTCCAGTGTAGTTACCTCCATGCATGCCTGATGCATGCAGTTCCATCTCCACGTGCTTGTCAGGGGTCGCAACTTATGAGTGCATGAGCATCCTCTTTACGTATTTTAGGAGGAACACAAAATAGACATATAAGCTGGTAATTTGCAACCACAACCTTGTCTCTACTTCTGTGAAAAGGAACAGCATAATCAGGTTTCCATAACCTAGATACAATTCTCTTTGGGCATGAGTTTACCAGTAGCCATGTAAGGGTAGTCATCTGCATGCAAGCTACCTGCAGAAAGTAGGTGGGGATTGTCAGCTCTTGCAGAACCATGACTTTTAATGGTCTGTATTCCTGTTTTACTAAGGCATTCTTTTAAACCTGAACAAGGTGGATACAAAGTACACTAGCAATCAAGCAGTTAGGAATCAGCAGGGAAGGTCCTGGGCTTGCCAGAAAAAATGTCAACAAAGTTATCATCTTTCATTTCTATTTGCTGTAATGTGTGTGTGTGTGTGTGTGTGTGTGTGTGTGTGTGTGTGTGTGTGTGTGTGTGTGTGTGTGTGTGTGTGTGTGTGTGTGTGTGTGTGTGTGTGTGTGTGTGTGTGTGTGTGTGTGTGTGTGTGTGTGTGTGTGTGTGTGTGTGCACGTGTATCTCTTACTAGAATATTTATATCTCTCTGAAAAGGATTTTTGGTGCAGACAATGTATCCATTTGCAGTTCTTGATGACCTTTACCGAATGTAACATTTACTTGTCATATCTACGTTTCTAAACTTTCAGTAGCTTTCCCAGTGGCCAGAAGGATGTCAAACTGCCTTTGCCCCTTTCCCACAGCAGTGCATTCAGGTCTAGTGATGAACAGGCAAAGGATTAACCATGCATGCTTAGTTTTATTAGAGTAGCATGTAAATCAATGATTGCCAGTGCCAGACATGCGGTAGCAGTTATCCAAAACTGTGGTTGCAATAGGAGACCTGTCAATATATTCCATGTTTGAAAAAAATAAATAAATAAATAGGAAGAAATGAGGATGAGATTTGATTGGTTCATGACATTCCACTCATGGGGATCATTTCATACAGCAACAACAATGTCACTTGAACATCAGAAGCTGGAGTTTTAACAGAAACTAAATTTGGTTGGCTGACGTATGTGGCTATGTGCTGTCATTCTCACAGGTTTCTTATTAATGACAAGGCATGTCAGCCTATACATTTATTATGTGAACAGCTGGCTTGTGCCTGAATACTGTGACACTGTACTGCTGTATTCCATTTCATCCAGTGTTTTAGTCAGCTCTGCCTAGACTCATGAGTCCATCTATTGTACAAGTACACTGCATACACTCCTTTAATTACAGAAAGTGTTTTTTCATTTTCATTAGTACTCAAAATGATAAAGCACATTAATAAAGAATTAATTCTTATATAAGAAAGCCTCATAGACTTCATATTTGTAGCTACTGATATAACTTGAAGGAATTATTTTAAGAAACTCCCTCCTAGAAACATCACATCTAAGTAATTTCATTTCGGGTGACTTACTTTAGGACTTAAAGTAAAGGTTTGTATTAGGCCTGCTAATATAGGATATGTTTCCAAACTGATCCTTCTGGAGCTAGCAGCCTAAGTTACATTAAGGACTGAGACTGAACTCTCTTTCAATAGGTAGACTTTATGTAAAAAATGTATCTTCACTACTGACGTATTCTCCTAGGGCATCCATTGGGCTTAGTAGAATATAAAAGTAACTGAAAATACATGCAGAACAGCCACCCAGTTTTGTTTTGACTTTTTGAGGGTGTTCCAGATAGGACATGAATTATAGTCACAAAATATGCAACTATAGATCTCATTTCTGAGGTATATATTACTGCTAAAAGGAACAAATAAAAACATTAGGAGTTGCCGGTTCCAAGGGGAAGCTCTAATGTCAAACCCATGCCTCCAAAAATAGTAATAATAAAACTGGCCATATTTCAAGATGTATACAAAAGGAACTACAAAGTTCACAATGTGAAATGTTCTTATTATACCTCTGGGGTTAAGAAAGTCAGGGGAATTTAAATGTAAAATTGATATGTTTTAGATATGAAAGAATTGTTTTATGCTCACCACCTTTTTACTTGAATAATGGGGTAACATACTAAGACCATTTTAAATGACCATACTGATTCTGTTAAGTTTTTTAGTTCTAAATAGAAAATGACACATTTACTCTCCTAAACAACAGTTCACATTTATCGTGGAGTTTATTTTTTATCCTGTCACTTGCAGTCAATGTTGTATAGTTACAATCATCCATGCAAAGAATTTCATATACATTATTTTACACCAAGACTAAGTGTGTGCAGTGGTGAAAAAATAAGCATATGGAGTTACATTTATAAGAGTTTTGGATGCTGAAACTGAATGTTTACAAACAATAAAGAATGCTACCCACATCATTTACTCAGGAGCCTCACAAAGCTTTCAGTGCTTAGCATTCCTATCACAGTCTACAGAGAAGATATTTGAGAACTGATTGTCCTTTGCACACTAACTAACATTTGTGAGTAATTGACACCTCATACCTGCCAGTCATTATTTTAAAATCAGATGGATCAGTGTAGTTCATTGAGAGATCAGCTCCCCTCATCAGCAACTGGCTGTTGTCGCTCATCAGCAAAGTCCCTCAAGGAATGGATTCTAAATGGTGTCTTCATGGACAAAACTATATATATATATATATATATATATATATATATATGTAGATCCCCTATATATATATATATATATATATATATATATATATATATATATATATATATATATAGATCCCCTATATATATATATATATATATATATATATATTTAAAACTCAGCCACTGGGGATGCACAAGCCAGTGCATTTCTTTGTGCTGGTCCCAAGCCTGGATAAATGGGGAGGGTTGCTTCAGGAAGAGCATCTGGCATAAAACGTCTGCCAAATGACTTATGTGTAGAACAGTTCATATTTTCATACCAGATCGGTCGAGGCCTGGGTTAACAATGACCGCCACCAGTACTGTTAGCCAACAGGGTGCTGGTGGAAATTGGGCTACTGGTGGCTGAAGTAGAAGAGGAGGGGGAAGGCATGACCGAAGGCAGGAAGAGAGGAGGAAGATTAGGAGTGTAGTAGTGAGGGTAGGAACTTTGAATGTTGGCAGTATGACTGGTATAGGGACAGAGCTAGCTGATATGATGGAGAGAAGGAAGGTAGATATATTGTGTGTGCAAGAGACCAGATGGAAGGGGAGTAAGGTCAGGTGTATAGGAGGCGGGTTCAAATTGTTCTAACATGGTGTGGATGGCAGGAGAAATGGGGTAGGGGTTATCCTAAAGGAACAGTATGCCAAGAATGTTTTGGAGGTGAAGAGAGTGTCTGATTGATTGATGTTTATGAAGCTTGAAATTGATGGTGTAATGATGAATGTTGTTAGTGCATATGCTCCACAAGTTGGGTGTGTGATGGATGAGAAAGAAAAATTTTGGAGTGAGCTGGATGAAGTGGTGGTGAGTGTACCCAAGGGTGAAAGACTAGTGATTGGAGTGGACTTCAATGGGCATGTTGGTGAAGTGAACAGAGGGGATGAGGAAGTGATGGGTAGGTATAGTGCTAAGGAGAGGAATGCAGAAGGTCAGATGATTGTGGATTTTGCGAAAAGGATGGACATGGCTGTGGTGAATACATATTTTAAGAAGAGGGAGGAGCATAGGGTGACATACAAGAGTGGAGGAAGATGAACACAGGTGGATTATATCCTATGTAGGAGGGCCAGTCTGAAGGAGATTGGAGACTGTAAAGTGGTGACAGGGGAAAGTGTAGTTAAGCAGCAAAGAATGGTGGTCTGTAGGATGACGTTGGTGATCAAGAAGAGGAAGAGGAGTGTGAAAGCAGTGCCAAGGATTAAATGGCGGAAGTTAATAAAGGATGATTGTGAGGTGGAGTTCAGGGAAGAGTTAAGACAGGCACTGGGTGGCAGTGAAGAGTTACTGAATAGCTGGGTAACTACAGCAGAGCTAGTAAGGGCGACTGCTAGAAAGGTGCTTGGTGTGACATCTGGACAGAGGAAGGAGGACAAGGAGACCTGGTGGTGGAATGAGGAAGTACAGGGGAGTATACAGAGGAAGAGGCTGGCGAAAAAGAAGTGGGATTGTCAAAGAGATGAAGAAAGTAGACATGAGTATAAGGAGATGTAGCACATGGCAATGATTGAGGTGGCGAAGGCTACGGATAAGGCATATGGAGAGTTGTATGAGAGATTGGACACTAATGAGGGAGAAAAGGACCTGTACCAATTGGCTAGACAGAGGGACTGAGCTGGGAAAGATGTGCAGCAGGTATGGGTGATAAAGGATAATGATGGAAACGTACTCACAAGTGAGGAGATTGTGTTGAGCAGATGGAAAAAGTACTTTGAGAGGCTGATGAATGAAGAAAATGACAGAGAGAGAAGGTTGGATGATGTGGGGATAGTGAATCAGGAAGTGAAACAGATTAGCAAGGAGGAAGTAAGGACAGCTTTGAAGAGGATGAAGAATGGAAAGGCTGTTGGCCCAGATGACATACCAGTGGAAGCATGGAGATGCTTAGGAGAAATGGCAGTGACATTTTTAACCAGATTGTTTAATGAAATTTTGAAAAGTCAGAGGATGCCTAAGGAGTGGAGAAAATGTGTTTTGGTACCTATCTTTAAGAATAAGGGTGATGTGCAGAGCTGCAGTAACTACAGAGGGTTAAAAGTGACCAGTCACAGCTTGAAGTTATGGGAAAGAGTAGTGGAAACTAGGTTAAGAAGGGAGGTGATGATTAGTGATCAGCAGCATGGTTTCATGACAGGGAAGAGCACTACAGATGCAATGTTTGTTCTGAGGGTGTTGTTGCAGAAATACAGAGAAGGTCAGAAGGAGTTGCATTGTGTCTTTGTGGACTTAGAGAAAGTATATGACAGGGTGCCTAGAGAGGAGATGTGGTATTGTAAGAGGAAGTCGGGAGTGGCAGAGAAATATGTAAGAGTGGTACAGGATATGTACAAGGGTAGTGTAACATTGGTGAGGACTGCAGTGGGAGTGGAAGATACGTTTAAGGTGGAGGTGGAATTACATCAAGGATCAGCTCTGAGCCCTTTCTTATTTGCAGTGGTGATGGACAGGTTGACAGAAGAGATCAGACAGGAGTCATCGTGGACTATGATGTTTGCAGATGACATTGTGATATGTAGTGAGAGTAGGGACCAGGTTGACGAGATCCTGGAGAGGTGGAGATATGCTTTACAGAGGAGAGGAATGAAGGTCAGCAGGGCTAAAACAGAATATATGTTTGTAAATGAGAGGGAAGGTAGAGGAATGGTGAGGATGCAGGGAGTAGAGTTGGTAAAGGTGGATGAGTTTAAGTACTTGGGATCAACAGTTCAGAGTAATGTTGAGTGTGGAAGAGAGGTGAAGAACAGAGTACAGGCAGGGTGGAATGGGTGGAGAAGAGTGTCAGGAGTAATTTGTGACAGACGGGTACCAGTGAGAGTGAAAGCAAAGGTCTACAAGAGGGTAGTGAGATCAGCTATGTTTTATGGGTTGGAGACGGTGACATTGACAAAAAGGCAGGAGTCAGAGCTGGATGTGGCAGAGTTAAAGATGTTAAGATTTGCACTGAGTGTGACTAGGATGGACAGGATTAGGAATCAGTATATTAGAGGGTCAGCTCAGGTTGGACAGTTTGGAAACAAAGCAAGAGAGGTGAAATTGTGTTGGTGTGGACATGTGCTGAGGAAGGATGCTGGGTATATTGAGAAAATGATGCTAAGGATGGAGCTGCCAGGTAAGAGGAAAAGAGGAAGGCCTAAGATAAGGTTTATGGATGTGGTGAGAGAGGACATGCAGGCGGTTGGTGTGAAAGAGCATGATGCAGAGGACAGGAAGAAATGGAAACAGATGATCCACTGTGGCGACCCCTAATGATGATGATATATATATATATATATATATATATATATATATATATATATATATATATATATATATATATATATATATAGGTCTACTTGAAAACACTGACAGTTCAAAAGCACGAAACTTCACATGCCCGACAAACCACAATCTCTACAATCAACAAAACAAATATCTTTTCCGAAAAACACACACACACACACACAACACAAGCACACCAAAAACCTTACAAACCTACACTAAACCTTACATACACAACTATCTATGCACTAACCTTAACCCAAACCCTAACCCTAAGGTCTGTCACTATCGCACACTCACCTAACCCGCACCCTAACCTTAACTCACTTAACCCGCCCCAACCCTAAAGTCTGTCAATATCACTCACTTAACTTACCCGCACCCTAACCCTAACTCACTTAACCCGCCCCTAACACTAAAGTCTGTCACTATCACACACTTACCTTAACATGTTGGTGTTCTCAGCTTTGGGATTTTCAACTGTCAGTCATCTCCGTTGTCAATCTTCTGGTCTCGGTGTTCTCGTTGTCGGTGTTTTGGCATGTCGGTGTTTTCAGGTAGACCCATCTATATATATATATATATGCACACACATACATATATACACACTCACACTAGGGTGATACTCAGTCAAGAAAAGTATGCTTACTGTAAAATGTGTCTACAAAGAACCTCTGCATTATTTAATTTGTGGTTTATAAACTGCTTACAAGTGTACTGTAAATCCATATGTTTTGATTGCTAATTAGAGTAGTATGTGCAGGTGTTTCTTTTACAGATTTAAGTACCACAACTTTTCAAAATGCATTATGTAATTTCTATGTTGAGTCGTGGTCTTTGTGTATTAATTCCACACTGCAACATACTGAAAACAGTATAAATATATTGGTGAAAAGCAAAGCCTTTACAGAAACTCTCAGGTGGCATTTAATATCAGAGAAGCCCTCCAAAACTGTTAGTTTTTTGTGTTTGTAAAATGGGATCAGTGAAGTACAGCAGGTTTAAATATCTTCTGTGAAAATGCCCCACAAATTCTATGGCTCTCTTAAAGGACATTTCCACATTTACTGTCCTAAAGCCATTCAGTTTCAGGACAACAGATTCATGTAAGTAATATCAAATGGGGAAGGATTACCCATTAGTATACTGTAATAAGAGTTAGACTTATTTCAAAATCTACTTGTCTTGTTAATACTTCAAAATAAAATTCAACAGAGTTCAACCCTAATTTTTATAGTTTTTAAAGCTTTCAAACACCTAATGAAAATCAAGTTTGAATTAGCCTGAAATCATTGCCCGTGTGTCACTACTAGGTTAACAGTTGCGTTACACAGACAAATAAATGACATTGCTTAATGCTGGCTTTCCACATTAGCAAGAGCAGTGACAGAAAAGCACATACAATTTCTGCTGCATGACTGGATTTTCCAATTTGTGTCGACAACTGATGTGCCCATGCTGACATCACTGCACCCACATACAATGGCATTGCTTTCCAGAATAGAAGGCAATAAAACTCTTTTAACATGTCTGAGTGGTATAATCATTCAAGAGTGTTAATTCAAATTATTAACTGTGTCAGCCTGCTGAAACCATGCTGTGAGTCATTTCTTTAGCACAATGTGAGTTTACATCACAGTATCATCACCTGCTCGACTAAAATATATCTTGAATGTCTGTCTTCTTATTAAGTGCATTTTTCCCCTAGAAAGTAACTTTGCAGGTAACTTTAATTTGTATAATACCGACAATGTTTAGAATAAAGTGAACATTTCCCTAATTATGAGATCTGAGTAAGACAGGAAAATGTTTACAGGATATTTAAGGTGTGAACAGCTTTTGTGTCACCAAACAAGTATTTGCTCCAGAGAGACTGTTATATTTAAAATAAATATTTGTGTTTTTCATTGTTTGCATAGGTTTATTATCATAGAGAAAGCACAAATTAATCAAGAAGGGACATGTAGTTAATTTAAAATCAAAATAATAGCCTGATGCAAAACATAGATGGTGGTAAGCCAAAATGAATCCGTTACATGGTTGCTGCCCTATGGATACTAGAGAAGGGTGGAGTGAGGGGTGTTATATATGTTTTCCCATAAGACAAATCAGGTATTTGTATTGAGATGGTTGGAATTACTGTTGAGATGATTGAAATTACTGTTTAACAGTTCTGTGGGCCAAACTTGTTTAGCCAACACTGGGAAAAATGCAGTATTTCTAAGATTATTGACAGGTAGTAAAGTTGAGAAAAAGAACAGATCATGTATATAAAGAAAGACAGTAGTTATATAGTAGCAGAGGACACATTTGACTATTTCTAGAAACATTCAAGTTTCTATTGCTAGCTAAAACAGCAGCTCCCACAGTCGGACAACAATGCAAAATATCATTGCAAATCAATGCACCTATCAGCAGCAAAGACCTTTGTTATAAGAAGTGCTTCTAGAGGTAACAGGTTAATGATACAACAAATACAAAACTGAAATGTTAGAATGTAGAAATAATAACAACAAAGTAGCAAGTATGTGAAAGTATGTTTGTAGGAAAATGCTGAATTATGGAAACAGTAAATGTCAGTAATATTACATGATACGTGCATTGATGCTTAAGCAAAAGACTGAAACTGTGAAGAAGTGATTTTGCAAGTTCAAAATAATAAGGATAGATCATGTGCACAGTAAAGAGTTGAAGGTTGGATAACAAAATGTACATTTGTGAGTGTATGGCCAACTGACAAGGCAGTTCTGAAATAATTGAACAGAGTGGAGTCTGAAAAGAAGCATCTGGGAGAATGTTAACATTTGTGCATGGATGTGAGGGGATCATAAAGAGCATATTATGATGTGATATACTATAACACATACACCAGTGCTGTAGAACTTGTAACAAACAACCTCTTCGAAATGTTATTTTTTAGAAAGGTTTTTGATGCATGATACAGCAATGTAACAACTGTTTGTAAAGCATGCTGCAGCAGCCAACCTGTATTGTTAAAGGTAACTACTAAGAATTCTTCACACTGCTCAATATAGATGTGAACAGCTTCATAGATGGCATTTTGCATGTTGCGAAATTCATAATTCGTATGTATGTACTGTGCCTTTCTATCAGCAGAATCTTCAAATCAAATTTTCCTTTTTGCTTGTTCTATTATGAACGTGTATTTGGTTTTGAATCGTATTTAGTGGCATTTAAAGGGGATATGCTTTGAACCTCATCTGTGTACAAATTATTTTTGCAATGTTAGGCTGTAACTGAACAACTATATAAGGGATCATTTGGTCTCCAGACGTAAGATCATTACAAAAGTTCAGGGTGTATGCACTTCAGAAACTGTTATTACTTAGGGTCTGTGGTGAAGGATTTCCTTGGCGATTTAACAATTTAATAGCATACTTTACTTACAGTATATGTGTATGTGAGAATATATATATATATATATATATATATATATATATATATATATATATATATATAAATATATATATATATATATATATATATATATATATATATATATATATATATACATACACACAAACACACACACACACACACACACACACACACACACACACACACACACACACACACACACACACACACACACATATATATATATATATATATATATATATATATAGATATATATATATATATATATATATATATATATATATATATATATATATGTATATATAAAAATGTATGTGTGCACTTGTATGTGTGTGTGTGTGTGTGTGTGTGTGTGTGTGTGTGTGTGTGTGTGTGTGTGTGTGTGTCTATGTATTTGACAGTGTCATATATATTGTAATAAAATGCAACACTGATGTATGTTGGGTAATCACACACAGATATTCATCATTAGTGCAAGTCCCAGAATAATGAAACTGAATGAGTGAAAATGCAGACTTACATACAAAGATCAAGATTAATGTTTCTTAGGGTATTCCCTTCTCTGTAAGGTATGGTGATCTTGGGGTTGATATATATCATTTTGGGGTTGTGGAAAAGCTTTTTCCCCACAATAAGAGGTACAATGAACCTCCCTCTGAAAAAAAAGCAATTTTAGTGGAGAATGAGCAACATTCACTGCTCTCTTTTATTTTTAAATTTTTTTTAAGAAATCTGCAGGTCACACTTAACAGGTCTCAGAACCATATTTATCAACATTGTTGTGCTTGCTATGCACTTTGCTATGTGTCTTCAAGAACACAAATGTCTGTGCTGAGCTTTATGTTGATAAATACCAGTGGCCTCAGCAGTGGTTATACAAAATAATCTTATGTATGTATTTTATGTATGTATCTCAAACAAAATAAAGTACACTTATTTTTTTCAAGAAGTGAAATATACACAGACACATCTCAAATTATTGTTAAGGTCTTGTAAATGTGTTATTTCAATAACAATGTTGCTCTAAAACTAGCAGTTATGCCTGGTAGACACTCTTACAGAGGAAACCAAAGGAGTATTTGCAGTATTATTAACTGAGTACCAAGTGCTAGATTATTACATAAGTTAATGTGTAGCTAACAGGAATTAAGGCAAAAATATACTAAGAAATTCCTACAAATATTACTAAATAATATGAAAGCTTGTTTAATTTTAGGGGGTAACAATAACTGCATTTTCAACAAAGAAGATATAAGTGCAATTAGAGTCCCAGATAATTCCAGTTATTTTTCTTTACTAACAAGTATTTTGTGTTTAGGACCAACTGACGAATAGATAACACATTTGTCTGTAATGATCTGTGTTCTAAAATGTATATAATTAAAGTGATTTCATGCCCTTTATGACACGGTAAATTCATAAAATTCCAGTTAACAGTATCTCTAATAAAATCTGCCATTAAGATAAAACCTTCATGTAAGAATAAATCTGAAGATTTTCAAAAATGGTTAGTAAAATAAACACAAGATTATACAAATATTAATAACAAAGGGAAGTTACCAAATAAATTCACTTATACACTTTGGATGCATGCATGTATAGTAAGATAACTTTGAAGTGTCAAATTAAGTTAAAAGAATTGGATAAAGTGCTATTTTTTACAAGATAAATTAAATTAAGCAAAGTTAACAGTTCTGAAGGGTGAATCCAAATCTATTGATTATATGAAATTATACAATAATAGATCATTGTTCTTCAAAAATGTGCACACTGATTGGACAGCCCAGTCAGCATGCCCATTGTAAATCAAGCGAAAGAAAGTCTGTACAATGAAGTACCATAGAGTGGTCAGCCTTCTCTTTCAGCATATACTTACAGGATAGCAAAATATGGGAAACATGAGGTACACTCTAAAAAACTACCTGATTTTTTAGGCTGTCCTTCATAAAATCTTGGTGAAAAAAAAACAATACAGATTATTTTCTTCTCTGTTGCTTTATCTCCTCTGCAGTGATATACTGTGCAACAGTGCAAGCATGGGAAGTTAAGTCCCACCCACACGCACAGTACATCAGAAAGGCGGATGACTGCACAGGAATACTACATCGCCACTATAAAAAAGCAATATTTAATTAAGTTAAGAAATGTCTTTCCTAAATAATGTCAATCTATAAAAGCAATATCACATGACTGGGTGTGGGTAATGCTGGATTTACCCATAGCTGGCTTTGTTTGATGACTCAGGCTTTGCCCTTATGGTCAAACCACATCAGCTGTGGGTAAATCCAGCATTACACACACCCAGTCATGGGTTATTGCTTAATAATTATATAGAATTTTCAAATGGACCACAAGATAACAATTAAAATGGAAAATAACATTACCATTATATTATTCCAGCCTAAATGTGTGAAGTGATTGACTAATACATCAAAAATTATATTTAGAATCTAATATATCAAAAATCATATTTAGAATCAAACATGAATAAAGTATATGAAATTTAAATAATAAGAAGAAAGTAACAGTTATTGAAGATATACTATGTGCATTTTAAAAATATTATGCGAATACTGGCAAAGAAAACCTAAGCCTACCAGATGAAATGTTTTAAATTCTTTTAACAGAAAATACAACTTGTAAAATATTTAGAAAAAGTGTAAAAACGAAGAAGAGATTTCAGGGAGCAGCACAAGCATTTATAATGATGTAGTATGGAAGCTTCCATTGCATTGATAAAACAGGCACCCCACTTTTACTGCTTGGGTAATCTTATGTAAAAACCTGAAGACCAGTGATGTGTATTGGTGTGTACAGCATTTTGTGCCTTGGTTCCATGATACTTATTTTGTACTGTGAATTAAACTGTAAGTATATGAATATCACGTTCTACCTGATCAAAAGCCACACGTTACAATGTTACTATTGATGTTAAATTATGGTACTATAAACACCATGCCCCATTCATAGGTCTGAAGAACTGTAACTAGTTAGAAAATCTGGGTATTCACCCTCATCCCTAATAAATTAGATTTTTCATAAAATGGATTACTGTTTCTGATTGTTTTGAATGGGTGCAGTAATTATATCATAAATGTAGTTGTTCTGTGCATGGTTTACATGGTTTTGTAGGATTTTATGACTGGTCTGCCAGGTAGGTGGTCTTCTACTGTTCTTCTCAGCAGCATTTTTTTATTATCTTAGATAGTAAATTTTGAAATATTTTTTAGGTAAAGTAAGTGATAATTTAGTATTGGTTTTCTGTCTTAATTTAATGTTGAATAATATAGTTTTCTCTTTTAGGACTAATGCTTTGATTTGTGCAGAGGGAATTTTTTTGGTGGCGTGGCTGAGTCTGCATTTTTTTCTGTATGCAGTGCGTGCTGTTTTTCCAAGATCAGGATGGTAATAAATGCTTGATGACACATATAGGATGATGATGACAAATGAAAATCCCCACATGCTACATACTATTGCCAGTGCACACTGTTATATGGATGTGTACTTTCATTTATGCAATCCTTGGCCACTACCTACTTTATGACATTCAGAGTCAGGAGGAATCAGAAGCTATATTGGCACTTAACGAGTACAAGGCAGGAAAACAATCCTGGACAGGCTGCCAGTGCACAGCAGCATGCATAAACACACAACACATGTGCATGTACACATGCACATTCACATGTGGTCATACACACACACACACACACACACACACACACACACACACACACACACACAGTCTTACAACATGCTTGCTCATACTTGCATATCCAAATAATCTGTATTGGGATGAGATATAAAACTAGAGCACTTGGCAAAAATGCATATTTACTCAAAGAAGACTAGGAAACCCACATAGAGTGAGTGTGCTTGTGTGCATGTGTGCATGCGCATATATATTTATTTACTTTTGAATAAAACTATTACAAACCTCTATTAATGGCATCACTATAAGAACTTTTTAAATTACCTCTTAAAGACTTGCAAGTCTTCCAACACACTGTTTTTCTGAATACAAAATGACCTCCAATCTTTTATTTATGCAACTCTACTAAATGTAGAACTGATGTTCCACTCCCATTTTGGGGTTCATCAATACATTGTGGGTAAGATTCAGAAATGGATTGAGGAATGTATTAGGGAAAATATTGCCATGAAGGGCAACGAACAGGGTGAGGCCAGTTCATAGAAACAGGTAATGCTATTGCACATGTGGGCAAAACTGAATAGCTGGCATTATATGCTAATCACAATATAATGATATAGAAATGAATAGCAGTATGGTAATGCACCAAACAAAGAATACAAATGCGAGTAAACACCATTCTAATGTGATTCACAAATATGTAAAAATATAAGACCAGCCACAGCCACCAGCAACTTTGTACAAACTGATTTGTGAGAAAAAAAGAAACTGAGACCACACAACAATGATAGGAACAGCAACAGGACTCCTACCCAGTTGGACTTTCACAGTCATGAAATGTTAATAAATAAATAAACAGCATTAGCCAAACATTACCTGTTAAAGACTGGTGTCATAGCCAGTGTCCACAACAAGGTGCGTTGCTGCCCTGAGCATCACATGAAATACGACTGTGCTTAACATATCCCCTCTACAATATGGACATAGATGAACACTACCATGTGGACAGAGACACCATAAGGCAGCTGGTAGACTTGCATTCTCCTCATATGGATTCTCATCAGATGTGTGGTGTATCAGTCCATGTGGACACTAAAGTATGTGTAGCTTTGATAGTCCTTACTACAGAGACCTTCCAATGACTAACAGTTAGTATGAGGGGAATGTGGTAGATATCCACCTCACAAATCCCACACCAGTTCCTTGATGTTATACTGCAGCAAGTGGAGGAGGATATAAGGTTCCCAAGGAATGCAAAGGGGGCAAACAGCAAAATGCAAGCATTCTACAAAATGGTCCAATTCCCTGATGTTCTAGAGACCACTGATCATATGCATATCACTATTAAGGCCCTGAGTGTTTCACAAGGACTACAGGACATTGACCAGGAGAGTTTCTGCTCCATTACTGCTCAGGTAATGCAGAAGATATTATATACAATGAATTCTGCATCACTCAGGTACTTCTCATGATTCCTGCATCTGGCATACACCTGACTCATGCCAGCAATGTGTGAAGTGTGACTTCCAGAATAACATCGTATTGGTGATGCCAGATATGCCCTGGAACTGTGGCTTATGACAGACTGACAGTGATATAGAACACCTTGCTGAAATGCAATGTAACACTGTAATATCATAGAACTGCATCATCATTATCAAGCATGTGTTCACATCATTAAAACCTCACCTCTGCTGCCTAGATTCCTCAGGTGGTATGCTGTAGTATGCTCCTGAGAACTGTAGCAAGATCATCTTTGTTTGTGCAATTCTCCCTAACACTGTGGTTCACAAATAGTTAGAGTTGGAGACTGTCACTAGAAGACCAGATAGACTGAATCTAGCAGTGGAGAAGCTGCCTGTTGAGGAGCCTTTAAAGGAACAGGCGGCATGGGAAGACCATGCAAGAGAGAGACCTGTGCAATCCATTCTAGCACTGGCAAAGATGCAGCATCTTGTCCACAGCTATGTACCAGATTAGACACAATGATTTTGATGCATGCAATACTATGCCCAGCCTGTGCTGTTCAGTGGATTGACTGTCCACCCTAAGCATCAGATATCACCTACCCTTATAGCACAGTACTGACGGCTGAGCATATTTGTCTTCATATGCACAGATGGGGAGGAGGAAGACTGACAGAAATCAACAATGGGCACAGTCACGGGGCAGCCTACAGTTGTAGGAGGGAGTATGTGATATGGTCAGATGATCGGGGTGATCTGAAGAGACAGTGTAGTGAGGAGTGTAGTGCTTCCAAAGAGGTAGATATCCACATTACTGGATATTTCTTCTGAATAACTTACAGAAAACACTGCAGATGTGGTTATTACATCTGTATGTATGTGCAGGTCATGGGTGCATACCCTCTAAAGAATAGCACTAACACTAGCATCTACTAGCAAATATAAAGGCAGGCTGTGAGACTGTGACCAGCTTGATGTGCCATGTGCCTGACCACTATGTTCTCCAAGTATGAATAGGCAGCCATGCAAAGCAGCAACAAATACACCGCTGGTTGGTGGTATTGAGGAGGCAGCAGTACATGAACCTAAACTACTTTCTCGGTGTGGCATTCCCATGGTGGCAGCAGATGAGAGGCAGTCACAGGGCTGGTGTCATACATGGGGAATGAAGGCTGATAGATGCATGGAGGTGATGAAGGTGACCAAGTGCCTGTTTGACATACCAATAAGTTGTTCCAGCTACTCTAAGTCCTGATGTATGTCATCACACAGGTTGTGCATTACACCTACCATCTCTGTAATGTTAGTCGTAGCATCTGCCTATGCCTGGATGTTTGCCCTGAACATTCATTGCGTAATACCCATTGTGACACCCATTTTAGGGAATAATTAGGAACCATGGTGGTGACAGCCACTCTGACACCACTCCTGATCCCTCTTAACTTGCTCTCTGGAGTTACCACTGCCCAGTGCAGATCTAAGGCCAGGAGATGAAATTGTTCCTTGAGTACAGGTGTGGAGCATGATCTTCATTTTAATTTTCATGGGATATGGGAAGTGGGTATGGGCTCCATTGACAATGAAGTTGTGTTACTAGACCTGGATGATGTTGTGCTCTCTACAATCACTACTGATGACAATGACACTATGCCCCCAAAACTATGCCGCTGTAAGGCTGTCACCACCATCAGTTTCCAATAGAGTACTGACATCAGGAATGTTCTTTCCCTGAATGAAAGATCCCATAATCAGACAGATAAACAGATGTGTAACATTGTTAATATGTGACAATTCCAATTCCCTGCATTTATGCAACAGTACATATAATAGCTGTGTAATGTATGTAAACAAATGTATCTTGCATGATATGTGTGTGCATTCAAGATGTCCATGCAGATGAGATGTGGTGGCATTACATATCCATTAGCTTATGGCACAGGTATGCCACTAAAATGTGTTACTGACATAAGAAAATATCAATATGTTGCATCCCCCAAAGGAGACATAGAATGGTCCATCCATTTTAGCTCCATCAGCTCCCTCATCCAGACAACCACTGGGTATTGTGGTCCTTTTAGTCTCTCCAAAGAAGGGAAAGCAGGAATTCCTCTGTGACAGTGAGGGTTATATCTGATGGTAGATCCCCACTCATAGCCATCCTCTGCCATGCAATAGCAGGGGACATCCAGCAGGCATGCAGGATCATGTTGGTTCCTTTATGATGGACCTGATAGGGTGCCCTGTTTTAGCCACTGACTGCATTCAAATCCACCAGCACACATCAAGCACATGTTCATGGAAGACTTGGCCACTCTAATCTGTGTCCCCTTGATGCTTCTTCTCCTTAAGCACATTTAAACATGTGTCAGTGTGGTGTATAGCTATGGACAATTAGTGAACACAAAATGATGTGCAACACCATGTGTGGTGATCATACACCATGTGTCAGGTGTGCCACTATAAGGTGCCATATCTGCCTTACTCCACTGATAGAGGACAGCTTCCCACAGAGAATCAGTAGGGCATCATAAGGACATAATGTGTTCATAGGTATATACTAGGCAAATGACTACCAGGGCCTTTATAAGTCTAGCCATACAATCCAACTCAGTTGTGTCCTTATGTATCATGGACATTTATTAAGATGGGAAATGCTAGTTAGGACGTTTCTAGAGGTTATGTGGGGGTGTGTGTGTTAGTTTGGGCAATACTGGCTACCTCTGTCTGTCAAAGACATTGGAGCCAGACCCAAAGTGAATTTCCAATTTCCCATCCATTCGTCAAGGTTATGCTTAAATAGGATTAGGGGCGGACTTTGCTTCATGTGGATGGGGAACTTGTTCCACAGTATAGAGATCTTCTGAGACACATATCTTTCAAGCCTATATGTCTTGTTTATATCAGAAGCAAAATTGAAATAATTGGATACAGTGGTTCTGATGCTGTATATTTTGTGATGTGCAAAAGGTCCATCACAGCTGGATTGGAGGATACTTTTAAGCCATGCATAGATCGCCTCTCAGTACCCTCTAGGAGACCAAGTATAGAGATAGGGTTTTAAAGTGATCCATATAGGATAATGTGTTCATGCACTGGATTTTCCTGGTTCTGGTAAGGAACGTTTTTGGGTGTTACAGCTGTTGTGTGCGCCTGGTAAGATACATGCCGAAGGGGTCATTACATGGTCAGATACATGTAAAAGGGGGCATTATACTCAATGATGAGTCTGATAGGTCTGAATGAAATGGCACTATGACTTACTTGGACCTAGATGTCATGCCCTTACTTATAAGTCGGGCAACATAGAATGATTTTCTTACTACCTTGACCACATGTTGTTCAAGGCCAGTTTACTGTCTATGTATGTTCCCAGATCTCTGACTAATGTATTAACATTTAGGGTTGTCTAATCAATGGAATAATTATCATGGGTAGCAGTTTCCCCAAAAGGTACTATAATGCATTTCTTGGCATTAAGTTTTAATCCATAACTTTGCCATCAGTCATTTGTCTGTGTTAAACCATCTTGTAAGATGTTTGTGTCATGGGGAATCTATGATAGTTCACATTTTGCTGTCATCTGCGAACTTGGCCAGCCAAAGTCTCTTGACATTAGCCTTTACTTCTGAGAAATAGATGCCAAATAAGAGCTGTCCCAGCATGGATCCTTGAGGTACCCCACTGATGACCAGTCTCTTAGTGAAGGTGGTATCACCAATCCTGACTTTCTGGGTCCTGTCTGTGAGCCAGCTGGCAATCGAGTGAGTTATGAAGGGGTTTATGCCCAGTTTGGTGAGGTTGCCAACTATACCTGAATGGGGTATTGTACTGAATGCCTTAGCCAATTCCAGGCAGGAGGTATGCACAATTTTCCCCTCATTCATTGCCTTAGTGACCTTCTCAAAGAATTCCACCAGATTTAGTAGGGATGACCTTCCTTTGACAAAGTCAAACTGGGTTGGGTCCGGTGTCTGAAGGTTGCCTGTGTCTTTATTGATCATTTCCATGATAATTTGTTTCATGATTTTGCATATTAGACCAGTTAGACTAATTGGTCTTTAGTTTCTGGTATCATTTGATGGTCCATCCTTGTGAAGTGGAATAACCATTGCAGTCATCCATTCTCATGGTACAAAGCTGTTTTGCAGCTATAGATGAAAGGTGAAATGAGTGGTGTTGTTTCAAGTTATTTAGGAGGCATCCCAGGGTATTGTCAGGTTCCACTGAGGCTGTGTTTTTGGCCTGAGCAAGTACTGCCTGGACCTGCTACCTGGTAGTATGGGGGGTATTCTAGTAGGTATTTCATAGGGGGAGGCAGTAAGCGAGTGTGAGGTGAAGTCTGAGCTGAATTTATCAGCCAGCAAATTTGCTATGTTGCTCGGCTCTGTGAAGGGGGCAACACTGACCACCAATTCAGCACACTAATATGTGCTACCTTTGAGGTTTAGAACATAGCTATAGAAGGCCTTGTGGTTGTCTTTAGCCTTTGAGGCTGTCTTGACCTCATAATCAGCATATCTTAATTAGTCCACTTAATATTCTGTTTACTTTAATTAGCGAGTTCCTGTCATTATGGGAATTGCTCTTCCTAATTTTAGTCATGACTTTTATCCATGTTATATACCTTATTAAGTTATGTTTCCATCAGTGTGGTTTGTTTTTAGAGTTTGTCTTGGTCTTATTTCTAGTAAGTACAGCAACTTCTATACAGCCATTTATAGTTATTGTGAAAAAACAAGTATAGGTTGCTGTGAAATCGGGGTTTGGAGTGGCACTGAATTTTGATAAACTATCACTTAATGGGATGTAATTAGCATTGGAATAGTTCTTAACTGTTACAGGGTTTGCTGTGGTTACCAAATTAATTTTCATTTTGAAGGAGACTGCTTTGTGGCTTAATCTCACCAGTGAGGAGATGACACCGGTGAGTGGGTGAGGTGGGTGCAGCACTCTCCCATAGTGGTGAGTACCAGGTTCCTATCAAGTTGTTGAACTTTTAAAAGTTTGAACATCATATGGTCAACATCATATGATTGAACTTTTAAAAGTTTGAATGTTGCAACAGAGATCCCCGTACAGTGCGGCAATGGAAGTTTTCCATTGTCTGCACTGTAGTGCTATCTCGGAGTTGGTATATTTAAAGAGAGATGGGTGTAGGGGGGTGCCCCCCTGCTTAAGCTTTCAGGTAAGTTTTTTCTGGGGTTTTTTTTTTTGTTTTTTTTTTTTTTTTTTTTTGATTTTTGAACTTTTAAAAGTTCGAACCTATTATCTCGACCATATGGTGTTTGAACTTTTAAAAGTTTGATTATCTGATATAGACCCGTGAGTACCAGATCCAGTATGTTTGAACCTATGCTAGATATATGCGCTATATCGTAAAGGGTAACTGTGTTAATAACGTCCAGGAATCATTGTGCCTGTGATTGTGAGGAAGTGTATGTTTCCCAGTCTACAAGGGATAGTCTCCATTGAGCAAGGTATTCGGTTTAATAGTGAGTGTCTTCAGTCAGTCTAGGCACAAACTATGGGATTCTAAGCATATAGAGAGTGATCTATAACTTGCTAGGATATGGTATGGGACTTTGTCTATGGTGATTTGAATGTGGATAAATTCCAGAGCATGATCCTGTTTAACTAATTTAGAGTTCTGCTTGTTGCTAATTTAGATTGAGACTCCTACATCTTCTGTCCCTGAATTTGTAGCTGATGGTTTAGATGTGTGAAAGACATTGAAGCCTTGTATTACAGAAGTACTTTGTGTGGATTAAACCATTCTCAGTAATGGCACAGATGTATATATTCTCCAGAGTGAGGAGAGCTTGTAGAGTGTGGAGTTTCTTGTTTAGACTGCTAGTATTGAGCGTTTACAACTTTAAGTTTCTTTGGGTTTTATTTGCTGTGTTAGGTTTGCCAGTCTCGCATTGCCTAAAAGAGACTAAAGGAAGTGGATAAAGTTTTAACAAATATTTAGAAGCCTAGAGGAGACAAGTGCAGGCCATCTTTGCAAAGCAACATGAACTATTAAGTATGCACTCCCATATTCAACCCCCCTGGAGTGACACCAGAAGCTAAGTCAATTATTGAAGTCAATCATCTTTTGTTTGTACTGTGGCATCATCCTTGGAGAAGGTAGAATGCTGTTCAATACAAGGCACATACTTGCTGTCTCACATATTCAGAGAGATCAACAATGCCCCTCTGTATACAGTCCAGCGAAGTACATCCCAGGTCATAAATGCCCACATGGACTATGATAGAATCACACTGGTACCTGTGTTGTAGTGACTTGAGTTTGTGTGCATAACTTGGCAGGTCCTGTATCCAGATAAGCAACTAACCATTAGCTTCTCTTTGTTCACTCTGGTGAGCTGGACATCTGTATGTCATACAATGAAGTCATCTATGACATGAATCCAGGGTAATCAGTTGGCTTGCCTTATGTTCTTTGCTCTTGGGGCTCCACTGGGTATAGACATATGTGTGGTGTTTGGTGTTGCTTTTGATGAGTGTTTTAGGGATTGCTGTGAATAGGCATTGCTATTTGTAGGTTTGGGAGATCTCTGACATTTGGGAAGATTGATTTTAGTGCCTCAGCATAAGTTGGTCTATGTGTGTGGTGGACACAATTTGTGGTGAATATAGTATGTGTGTTCTTGACAACCTTGTTTGTATGCAAAAGTTTTGCCTCCAGTGAAATTGTGTATGTACATCTCTCTTATACCATGTTTTTTTTTTTTTTGTACAAAAGAAATGGTTGGCTGTGAATATAAGACAATTGCTACATTGTCTCCATATGCCCATATCTACCAAGCTGACACAGACATTTGGAAATTGCATATCCTTGTTGTCTGGATATGTATTTGTGTGGGCTACTGTAGGTCGAGGACTGTGTTTTACTGAGATCTCCTTGGGTGGTCAATGGGGTTTGGCACTGGACTAGTTTGGAGTGTATTAATATTTGATAGTAGTGCTGTTTAATGTGCAAACCATCTGCTCCAAGCTTGTCTGTATGCAATGGCTTTGTTTTAGCCTCAGTAAGTTACAGGTCTCAGTTCTAAACGTTTTGATGTGCACCCTGTCAGCACCCTGTGCTCATCTTTGCCTAAGAGCACACAGTCATTGCGTGCTCCAAATATTCACTTTTGCCCAGTATCAGTTACCCAAGTGATCTATCCCCCCTTCCAGTGTCTTGTTTCATAGCCAATTCACAGATGCAGACATTGTAAATTGCAGCACAGCTTCCTCTGAGCCACATACCAGGAGTCACAGTGCACCTTACAAAGCCTCACTGTTAATACCTTGGTGGGCTACTGCTGCTTGCAGCATGCATTGTTGCAACTCTCATTGTATTCCTCTCCTCCCTGTCAGCAAGTTGCTATGGAGCCCCCAACACAAACAAAAAAAGCAGTTGTGCAGCTTTCCATCCAGTCTCCTCACCTGCCTGTGACCCTGGCCCAACATAATTATTTGCTGCAGAGCTCAGTCACAACCCTGTCTGTGATTCTCACCACCCTGTCAGCAGGTACCTGTGGTGTACCCTCCTTCCCTCAGCATCAAAGGTTGCTACAGTTACCTAGTCACTTTCCCCCTTGCCACCAGCCTGTGTTCCCTTACCCAGCAGCTGTCCTTTCATATGCAGAACAATACAAATGTCAATAAATTGTGTACCACTGGGTATTCTTGCAAAATTCATTAACACAATAAGCACAGCAATGGCCGTTTCTGTATTTGCCCCACAGTTTTGAGGCTCATCACATGGGAATTATGCTACAGAGGCAAGTCATGGAAAATGTCTCAGAATCATTCATTTAACTCAAAGAATTCAAGTCGTAGCTTGTGAAATGAGGCTCATGCCTGACTATATGATCTGAGCATCCATGGGTGAGTCCATGACCCCTAAACAGCTGTAAGTTTCATGATCACCCTTGTGCCCCTCCCAGAGGCACTAAGTCACAACCATGGATACCAACATGGCTTGTATGAGGCAATATGTATTCACCTTCGTGCCAGAGTGTTTGCCGTCTACTATCCTGGTACAATGATTGATAGCATGTGACTATATGGTGGCAAAGGATTTCATCTCACTGGGTTACCATGCATATCACCCACTACATGCAGCATTTTCCTCTAGTTAACAACCAGTGAAGTGGCCATAGCTTTTTAAGGGGCTGATTGTGGGAAGACTCCCATGTGTTTCAGGAAAGAAACTAAACATTTTCTGTATTTATTACATAGGGATCATCAGTGTCTCCTGCTGTGGGATTCCTGTTTGGGCCTGCAGTACATAGTACATAGTGAGTGTCTAGCAGGGTTTTGCCATGGTGTTAACGAATACCAATGCACAGTGCTGACATTGATAGAGCGACCTAAACAGGTTCCACCATGACCTTCTTAGCCCATGGAAAGAAGAGGTTCGAGAAAGGGAGCCAGAGTTCAACTGGCTGTATTAGTGACTGGTGTTACTTTTTCGTAGGTAGACATTCTTGTTCAGGTTTATGTACAACTTGTGATTCTTGAATGGGATTCACATTTTTGTCAGAACCTGGTGAAACAGAGGACAATCTATCGATTTGCTAAGGGAGCCGAGCAAGACAGTGAAAGCACCACAGTGGTTACAGGGCACTGTAGCTGAATATTAGTTAAAGACCTGTATCATTGCTCACGTTTGCATCTCTCCTAATAATGTCATATATTGCACATTTATTTATTTTATTAATTATTTATTGTCATTTGTTAACCGGGTTGGTCCAGCTAAGCCAAAGGCCCATTTTTAGTTGAGACCCGAGGAGAAAAGCTCCAGTTACAATTGCAATCATTCAAGGCAAATGTTTATATCACAGATGGCATATAATAAGAAAGCTATACAGCAAAGTGAAATAATTAGTTGAACAGTTATGTACAGGCTTCAGTGTGTATCTTTACAGTAGCAACAAGTTAGTCTGGCTGCATAGGTTTATTTAGAGGTAGTGGGGTGTTGCTGTGTTGCAGTATTAGCACTATGGAGAGGAGCAGGAAATGAGGAAAGAGAAAGATGTGAGAGAAGAGAGTAGATTTAGGAAGGGGGTAGCTAGAATCAAGTTGGAGCTTGACAGGGGCAGGACCAGGTGTTTAGGAGATAGTGTTTAAGTTCAAGTTTAAACTGGGACTTATGAGGGATGTTTCTTATATTATGTGGGAGGGAGTTCCAGGAGTGGGCTACTGAGTATTTGTATAGTGACTTCCCTATATTTTCCTGGGTTTGTAGATGTCCAAAAGATCAACACGCAAACAAAAACTAAACTTGTAAAGGCAAAAAATAATAGAAACGGACTGATACAAACAAGGCACGGACTGTTTATTAGCGTAAGCGCTTTTGGCCAAGAAAATACCCAGCCTTCTTCAGACAAAACCTGCTTAACACACAGCTGCCTATATATATATAGGCTACAACAGAAAACAAATTGAAATGTAATTAATTAATTATCCAATCAAGTTTTTACAAAAACAATTAAAATACTACACTAATACATTATTTTAAAACATTATGGTGGGAATCCTTGGGACTGGCATGGACAAAAAATGGAAGATGGCACAATCAATACTACCTTCCAGAAAAGGTCATCCAGCACTCCCCTGATTTTCTTATAGGATGCATGGACCTCATTTAAACTAGAATTTAAATAAGTATCTGACTGTAAGTGGTTCAGCATCTTATTTTCATAGAAATATTCATCATAAAAACTAGACCCCCACCCTTATCCGGCTTCATGATTCTAACGTTACATTCAATGAGTAGGGAAATTAAATCTAACTCATTTTTAGAAATATTGCTTCTCATCCTCCTAGCGTGTTTATTAGTATTCAATCTGGCCCTTAGATCTATGTCACATAACTTTTCGAAGGTGTTTAACACCCCATACAATGGTGGATTAAACAGACTCAACACTCTGTAGGTATTAAGAAGTGCAGGTGTATTCCCTAAAGAAAATGCCAAATTCAACTTCCGAACAAATAACTTCAGGTCAACAATAGTTTTAACAAGTTCACCCTTTTTATCTGGGATAAAAGAAAGTCCTTTTGAAAAAAAGTCAATCAAGGGTTGCTCAACAGTTAAAACAGTATAATTGTAGATCTTAAAATCCCCTTGTTGACTCATAAGGACATTAGGTCCTGTTATTGCAGGGAATATCATCTCCTCCATTGATTCCCTCGTTTCCTCCTCTGTGCATGACCCCTGCTGTTTGTTTGGGTATTGTTGTTGTTCGGCCTGTTCTTGACCCTGGAAAAACCCTGGTCACTTTCACTGTTAAAAACTTGCTCTTCTTGGTTTTGATTATTACTTTGTGCATTATTATTGTTACTGTTGTTCACTTGACTCCTAATGCGTTTGCTCCTATGAACAGGTACCTGCTCTTGATTGGTACTGTCGGCCAACGTGATAACTGCATTAGAGTCCTCATTTCCCCTAAATAAAATATGTCCCACTGAAGGGGGAGGGGCTAAGCCTTTTTATTTGCATAGTCTTTCACATCTCTATCCATTTTACGTTTCTTATTTAAAACAATCTTAGAAATAGAAGCTTCAATACTGGAAAAAAATCTTAGGTAATCATATTTATATCTTGTAAAATCAGTGTCTTGTAGAAAACCAGCCTCAAGAACTTCTAAGTCCCCTTTAAGACTTGTAATCTCTATGCCATAAAAATTAATCAATGAAAGCAGAAACTCAAAACCCTGTTTATCAAACAGGGTTAACAATTCCTGGTGGTATAGTGAGTTATTAACAAATCCAGCAGGGTAACGCCATTGGCGCAATCCCTTAGGTATTACCTTCTTAGTAATACATTCCTGGAGGTATGCAACCTCCAATTGCAGTTTCCTGCACCAAAACAGTTTTTGATCAAAGGTATTTAGTTTATCTACAAAGTTACTCACCGAGCCTTCTTGATTCGAAGATCTCTGATTCGAATTATTAGGCATACCAAAGAAATCTTTTTTACCCAAAAAGTTAGCCATTGATGGTATAGATGTTACATTAGTATCTCCGTTTAACTGTTCATGCAAGTCATTTCCCCCGCTCCGTATGCTTCTACCACCATCGGACAACCTGGGTGCACCACTAAGATGATTTACTACCTGTAACGTCTGCCGATTCCCCAGGTGCCCAGCAGAAGTGGTAGTCATGTCAATGTTCCCTCCTGAAACTGCTGATACTACAGGAAGGTTCCTCTTTGGGTTCGATTCCACTTTTTGAGAGAGATCTTCTACTCTGGTTAAAATAAGATTAACTAGAATAGTGAGGTTACCCAAAGCATTCGCTTCTTCAGGGTTCTGAGTAGGATTGGATTATCGCTCAGTATCCTGCGAGAATAATGGCTGTGAACTAGTCCCATTATGCCCACTCTGCTGACTGGTACCTCCATTTCCACTAGACATCTCAAACCAGATCAACACGCAAACAAAAACTAAACTTGTAAAGGCAAAAAAATAACAGAAACGGACTGATACAAACAAGGCATGGACTGTTTATTAGCGTAAGCGCTTTCGGCCAAGAAAATACCCAGTCTTCTTCAGACAAAACCTGCTTAACACACAGCTGCCTATATATATAGGCTACAACAGAAAACAAATTGAAATGTAATTAATTAATTATCCAATCAAGTTTTTACAAAAACAATTAAAATACTACACTAATACATTATTTTAAAACATTCTTTTAAAAAGTGTGGAACAAATCAAGTCCACCTACTCAGTTCTACATTTCTCCTCACCATACTGTAAATTTTCATTGATCCATAGTTAAACTAAACTAAATATACTTAAAAAAGTTTCTATTATTTTTTGCCTTTACAAGATGTCCAAAAGATGTTTGTCAGATGTATGAAGCTGGCATTGGGGGGTTGTAAAGTGCTACAATATTAGAAATAGAAGGGTAGGAAGTAGGGTTATAAAGAACAGAGAGCGCTATATCTAGTTGAGGAAGGAATAGTTGTTTGGGGAATTCAGGCCATTGCAAAGACTTCAGGGCAAGGCAGTGGTGAGATTTATAGGGGAGATTGGAGGCAAACTTAGCTATTTTGTTATAGGTTTGCTCTAGTTTGCTGAGAAGAGTTGACTGGAGGTTAGTAAGGACAGGAGCAGCATACAGAAGAGAGGGTAAAAGGAGAGATTTAGCTAGGGAAGGTTTGGAGGAGGGAGGAAGAAATTTATGTTTACAGTACAGGATGCCAAGTTTTTGGTAAGTTTTCTTTGTACATTGATTGATATGTAAATCAAATTTTAATTCATCATCTATGGTGACACGAAGTAATTTAGTATGTAGTTCAGGTCTGATGATGGTATTGTTAAGGGAGGTGATGGAAAAAGAGGATTTATGTTGTGTTAGTGTTTTAAGAAGAAAAAGTAGAAGTTTAGTTTTTTGGGGATTTAAGATTAGTGGATTATCGGTGAGCCAGGTTTGAATGGAAGAGAAAGTGTGTTGGGTAAGAGAAAGTAGCTCAGGGATACTGCAGGCACATACATTTGCTTTGCTTTGTTTTGCTTTGCTTTGTGTGTCACATAACCTGCGAGTGCAGGTTGAATTATTCTGTTGCCCATCCTGCCACAGGGGATTCCCACCGGTAGCAGGTGATGCTGATCAGGCTGATACTTGATGTTCCATCCTCTTTATGGGTATCATACTTCTACCCTGAACCTAACTGGTTGCCTTTATTCAGTGTCATGTCAATGGCAGTACCCCTGCAGTTTGAATAGAATGCCCCAGACAACATGCCACAACTTATTATTTCACTGTCAATTCCATCATCAATGTCTGCATCAGTTACACCTGACATACAACAGGTATGCCTTTGACAGGTCTTCTGATGATGCTTCCCTGTGGCTGCCCTATGTTTATGGTATAGTATTACTGTTGGAGTTTGGAGCCTCACCTGTATTGCTTTTGGACATATGAGGTGTTGTGTACATGGGATGGCCTCCACAGTGGCAGGCTGGGCACTGCCTGGTATTCCATTTCTGTCACCTGATGGTTTGCTACTATGGGCTGGCCACTTCAGGCTGATGGGGTTGTTCATCCCAGATTCTCTGCTTAGTGGTCTTATTGTTTGCAACTCCTGTACTATTCACATCTTATACACATGTGGGGACTGGGGATCCTCATGTAACTGGAAGAGTTGCATAGTTGCCCAGCTCTGACCAACGGGATGACGGACCTCAGGCTTGGAGTGGCACTGTGCATCACCTAGCACACCACCCCATTCCACATGACAGAAGTCTCTAGCCTTGTGTGACACTTTCCTCCCTAGATTGTAGTCTTATCTTTCTCATCACCATTCTCCTACCTCTATTTGTCTGTGCTTCTCCTTTGTGTCCCTAATTTGTGTTAGCAGCAACCTGTCTGTCTTTGTCTGTCCCTTGTGTATGGCTTGTTGGAATCCCTATACCCACTTTTCTGCACGCACTTCACCCCTTGCTATGTTCTCCCTCCACCCTTCTTGAATACATAAACACACACACACACACACACACACACACACACACACACACACACACACACACACACACACACGCACACACACGCACACACACGCACACACACACACACACACACACACACACACACACACACACACACATACACACACACACACACACACACACACACACATACAAATACCTTCGCTTCCCCACCCCAATATCATTATTCCTTTCCCTTAAACCTTTATGTTTTCTTCTGCTTGTTCACATGCTATATGCATGTTAATGAGCTCATGAAGTCATGTGACCACTATAGCACCGTCCCAGTCCCATGACATATTGTGCTTTCATTACTAAATTCCCTGTTTACTCTGACCCCTTCTTGTGCTGTCATCCCTAAAGCATATCTAAGCAATTTCTGGCCATATTATGCTACTTTTCCTGCACTGTGTAATGCTTACACAGACATGTAAGATATTTTTCTGATGGTGGTTCCAGATGCTCAGCTTATGACAAGCTTGATGTCAGTTATACATTTTAGTGGGAGCTCTAGGAAGTTCAGAAAACACAAACAGAGAGGACTCAAATGAGATTTATACTGCATTTCCTCTTCCAATAGTAAACGAACTCTGGGATATAAAAAACATCATAGAAAAAAAATGGAGAATTATTTTAGGAAATAAGGAATTGGTAGGTTGTTTGGGTGTTAGACCTAGGTTCACATACAAAACTGTGAATAACATCAAACAGATTTTGGAAAGTGCACACTCAACAACACAACATATGGTTAGGGATGTTTGCAGTAAAAAAGGCACTTTTGCCTGCAAGGTTTGTAGACAATGTAGATACATAAGTAACACCTCATCTGTCACTTTAAGACATATAAGAAAAACTTTTTGGGCACGAAAATATTTCAACTGCCATAGTGACCATGTGGTCTATTTGGCTTCGTGCATGACGTGCGAATGTTATTATGTGGGCAAAACAACTAGGGTTCTGAAACGTAGGATATATGAACACGTATTGGCTATTAAAAACAATGATAAAAGTAACTCTTTAGCAAGACATGCTTCAGTTTGTAATGACTTCAAAAAGTTTGAATTCTTCATTTTAGATTATGTGGATAACGGTTCATTCTTGGGAGATGTTAACAAGTTAGAACAAAAGGAAGCCCTTTGGCAATTGGTTTTGGGAGCTGATCAACCACCAGGTCCAGTGGCGGCTGGTGACTTCAAATCACAGGGGGGCTGCAGGAGACAGCTGAATGGGTGGAGTCAATGGGGAAGGGGTGTGGTCAACCATAAAGGGGAGGGGCTATGCACAAAACCACAAAAAACTAACTTTAATTAAATACGCTGCCCTGGGTAGCAAACCATCATTATGAAAGTCCAATCAAGACAAAAATAAGTGTAGAAGAATAAAAATATTTCAATGCATTGGCTGCACGACAGCTTACTTAATATCTAGATGGAAACAAAAGGCTGTGAGGCATGAAAAAATAAATTACTTTTTAAATTCATTACTGGAATGCCAGTCAAAATCAAGTATAAGAAAAACCAGAAGCACTCAACTCAAACCACTTCTCCTTGCACTGCAGTTCTAATTATAATATATTCAGCTTTATTAAAGTACCAAGTAACATGCTGAAAGTAGAAATCTATGTGATGCCCCCGCTTGTAAAAATGTTTCTTATCCAAAAATGACCTGCTGCCTGACAACTTGTTTCGTGGGGAAAACATGATAAAAGTAAAAAATGAAAAGCAAACAAGAAACAAGCTCAAGATACATTGCTTAAAGGATTACTGCACAGGTTATGGACCACACATGATTGGCATTCTGTTTAGTTTACGGGTAAAGTCTGTAGAGATGACTGGAAGTCTCCAACAAGTGTAATGAGCTTTTTAAAATAATGGAATCCTGTCCTTTAATACCCAAGGCTTATACATTATCTAGTCAAGTATTCTCTGCATGGCAACAACAGAAAGGCTTTCAATGTTGGCAATTCTTTAACAGTATGCTTATTAAAGCTTACTTGCATCTTACGATGTCAGACAAGCTTACCTTATGGTCATTAAAGCATTGCTACTTAAACACAGAGCAACAGGCACTTTGAGTAATAAGCATAAATCTGAGTAATAAGCATAAATCAACAGTACAAAAATATGACAGAAACCAGACCATTCTGCAAAATCAAGGACAGATGAAAAGCCACTGTAGTACTTATGCAGTGTGTCCTCCCCATCCAAGGTAGATACAACTACTCCTTGCCTTGCTTGGACACATCCAGAGTCACTACATGGGGAGTGGGGTGCAACAAGCATGTCACAATTTGAAATCTCTCTGGCTGACTGTGATGGCCCTGACACATTTGTCATACCTCTCAACCTCAAGAGCAAGAAATCTGGACAAAGCCATACACAGAAGTGGGACAAAGGCCCAACAATAAGGACATTTTTTAAATATTGCTCTAATAAACTTAGAAAGATAATAGAATAGGTCTTGCATTAGTATGAATTTTCTGAAGGGTATAAAATCTGAAACTCAAATGTCTGTCATTTTCTAACTTCAGTCTTTAGTGATTTGTCACTAATTTGCCAAAAAACACAATTTTATGAAAAATGGAGCAAAAATGTGATGCAAAAATATAAAATAGACACACAATACAGCTGCTACCTGTCAAAGAAGGGGCACTTTAATATTAGTACTGCTACCTTGAGCAGCTGACAAAATAAAATAATCTACATGCATTTCAAGTAATCTATAACTTTGATTATTACAGTTATTTCTTAATTGTAAACCCTCCATGCTTTCTTCCAAAATTGCTATTTTGCGGAGGGATTATTAGGGGGAAGAGCAACATTTTGAGCCAAAAATTGGGGACAATTGAGAGGTTGGCTATGCCTAATTCTATAAAGCAATTTATTTGCATGTACCTCTCAACCTGTTAATGCAGTAAATCTGAACAAGGTCAAATATACTGGGGGCACATATAAACAGTACTAAAAATTGCTCTTGTATAAATTGAGGCAGTTGATAGAACAGCTCTTACTTTAACATGCATTTTTCTGAAGGTTATGAAGTCTGAAACTTATTATTTAGTGACTTCTGGCAAATCATTTAGGAATTAAAACTATAAATTTTATGAACAACAAACCAAAAATAAGAAGCAAAAATCTATTCATTCTTTGAAAATCTGGACAGTTGGGAGGTATAGTTCAGCTGGGCCTGTCTGAGTTTGCTGCCCTTCCCCCCTGACAAAATAATGGTTGAATGGAGCCTCTGCAGCCATTCCAATGAACCATTACTTGGCTATTTCACTCCATTTACCATAAACACTAATGTGCATACTGCTTTACTTCTATGATGAGTTGGACTTCATTTGAAAGTTTTATTTTGTATTTTACAGCACAAACACTAAGTCATCTGTTAAACAAAGCAATGCAGTCTCACAATGAAAACTTAGCATTAAAACTTCTCTGCCCTTGAAACTCACATTCATTGAAACAGCATTGAAACCCACATTCAAAGAAAATACATTTTGCCAGTGGCAGATAAAGATTAATTTTGGGCTGTTTTCGAATCATAGGCCCCTTGCATATGAAACATACATGTGCTCTTTGATACACCTTCCTCATTGTACTAAAGTTATATTCCTTGTACAATACAGTACACTTGTTAGAGGGTGTTTTAAATTTGTTTTGAACATTTTTCCAGTAAGCAATGAAACAAACCATATGCACCCATAATGGCAAAACTGCCTAGTTGAGAACATTTATCATAAAAAAGTCTACTCAGACTTCCACAGTCCACCATTATTAGTAAATATACACAATTCTACAGTCCACCATTATTAGTAAATATGCACAATTCCACAGTCCACCATTATTAGTAAATATGCACAATTCTACAGTCCACCATTATCAGTAAATATGCACAATTCTACAGTCCACCTTTATCAGTAAATATGCAAAATTCTACAGTCCATTATCAGTAAATATGCACAATCTCTGAAGTAAGTCATCTAAATAATTCCACATTAAAGAAATCTGTAACTAATGAAGCGGTTGCTGCTAGCAATCACCTTTATATTTCATGGTTTCATCGAAAAATAAAGTGTCTGTTGCCCCTCAGGAATAAATTGCCTATATTACATTAAAAAATCATAAGCTAGTAATAATATTGCAAGAGGAAATGGATGGCAAACTGATAACGAACTCATAGTTAGTATCTTCACCAAGGAGAACATTCTCAGTACAGCAGTATCCACCCCTTGTGGGAGTAGAACCCACAGCCTTCTGCATCAAAAGCAAATGCACAACCTGTTGTGCTATAGTATTAACTAAGCAAGGCACTAAACTTCTATTCCCCTGCAGCTCTCAGCTCCTTGTAAAATCTACTCAATACTCAACTGCATCTCAACTTCGCAGCTCAAGAAAACTGGAAAAAGCCAAAATGTATTGGAGGGGGGGGGGGTCAAAAGCCCAAAAACCAGGGACACATTAAACATTGCTTGTATAATCTTGGAAAGTTGCTAGAATAAAATGTTGTGTTGCCACCATATATTTTACTGCCAAGGTCCCTGAGCAACAAACAGTCAGAGTAACATACCACTATGCCACATCAGCTGCTTTGTAAAAGAGAGGAAGACTGAAACTTAAATGGCTATCATTTAGTGAATTCAGTTCTCACCATAGCTGTCAACCTCTTAGTACAAAACACCTGGACAAATCCAGTAATGAGGGAATACAGCCCTCAAACATATTCAGTGAATTCAGTTCTTGCCATAGCTGTCAACCTTAGCACAAAAACCTGGACGAAGCCAATAATGGGGGAATACAGTCCCAAAAATAGGGACAAATTTAAAATATTCATCTCATAAACTTAGAAAATTGCTAGAAAAAAGGTTGTGCTACTATGTATTCTGAAGAACATGAAGTTTGAAATTCAAATGCTGGTCAATTTTACTGCGGACAGAACAAAAACAATTTTCAGTAGAGACGCAGGGATTAATACTGCAGACACATCTTTGTAAAATGGCAGGGCACCAGAGCAAATCCACACAAACACAGGGAGGAGATGCAGACTCCACACAGAAGCCACCCCAACCAAGAATCAAACCAGAAAACCTATAGCTGTGAGGCAACAATACTACCACTGCACCATCAATTATGCAAGGAATTAGACATTCAGAAACCTGAAGTCTGAAATTCAAATGCCTGTCAATTTTACTGCGGACAGAACAAAACCAATTTTCAGCAGAGACGCAGGGATTAATACTGCAGACACGTCTTTGTAAGATGGCAGGGCACCAGAGCAAATCCACACAAACACAGGGAGGAGATGCAGACTCCACACAGAAGCCACCCCAACCAAGAATCAAACCAGAAAACCTATAGCTGTGAGGCAACAATACTACCACTGCACCATCAATTATGGAAGGAATTAAACATTCAGAAACCTGAAGTCTGAAATTCAAATGCCTGTCAATTTTACTGCGGACAGAACAAAAACAATTTTCAGCAGAGACACAGGGATTAAAACTGCAGACACGTCTTTGTAAAATGGCAGGGCACCAGAGCAAATCCACACAAACACAAGGAGGAGATGCAGACTCCACACAGAAGCCACCCCAACCAAGAATCAAACCAGAAAATCTATAGCTGTGAGGCAACAATACTACCACTGCACCATCAATTATGCAAGGAATTAAACATTCAGAAACCTGAAGTCTGAAATTCAAATGCCTGTCAATTTTACTGCGAACAGAACAAAAACAATTTTCAGCAGATAAGCAGGGATTAAAACTGCAGACACGTCTTTGTAAAATGGCAGGGCACCAGAGCAAATCCACACAAACACAGGGAGAAGATGCAGACTCCACACAGAAGCCACCCCGACCAAGAATCAAACCAGAAAACCTATAGCTGTGAGGCAACAATACTACCACTGCACCATCAGTTATGCAAGGAATTAAACATTCAGAAACCTGAAGTCTGAAATTCAAATGCCTGTCAATTTTATTTAACATTTGTTAATTAGGACAGTCTGACTTGGAACAAAAAAACAATTTTCAACAGAGGCCCAGGAAGAAATAATGCAGACATGTCTTTGTAACATGGGAGGACACAAAAGCAAACCCACACAAACACAGGGAGAAGATACAGACCCCACAAAGAAGGAACCCCAGCCAAGAATCAAACCTAAGAACCTGCAGCTGTGAGGCAACAATGCTACTACTACACCATCAAATATCAAGCATTAAAACATTTACAAACCACAGATATTATGAGGAACAGATCAGATCAAATATGAGGCAAAAATCTGCAATTTTTTTACAAATGGTGGTGGGTATGGAACTCAAGTCTTTAACACCTGCATACAGGGTACAGGGTTCAAGCCTGAGGTATTCCCTACCACACCACCATGAGCACCTGGGGCATTTTCACACACACACACACACACACACCCCCCCCCATATATTCCATCAATGCACTTACCTGTCTTGTCCGTTCTCCATAATATCCATCCAGCTAACGTCCTGCCCGCGAGATCCCTGCTGCATTCAAAAACCAAAAACTCCTTCCTGAGATCGGCGAGACTGTCCCTAAATCCTGACTGCTGCTGTTGCAGTCCGGCCCCGACATATTCTCCCAGCGAGGTGTCCCCCTATGGGGACTGCCAGGAGCATGTGCATAGATGCGCAGTAGTCGGGACTACTGCGCATGCGCGAAGTCCGCGAAATTTAAAAAACATTTTTTTTTCTATTTTTTATTTTCTTTTTGATTTGAGGGGGCTGCAGTCCGGCAGTCCGATAGCACGGGCTGCCCCTGACCAGGTCTAAATAAAGTCATCAACATCAAATGTTTTTTGTTGTATAGGTAATTTCTTTGTTGTATAGGCAATTTATTTACAGTATAGTTCAATTTGAATCAATTGGATTAGTGTTACACCTATACAAAAGTTGGGACTCTTTGTGGATGATGATGCAGTTGTCAGTCTAGTTCCTAACATTATATGAACACAATAATGGAATTTATACGTGTATTTCCAAAATCATAGAATTTATATATGTGTACATGTGTGTGTGTGTGTATGTGTGCGTGTGCGTGTGTGTGTGTGTGTGTGTGTGTGTGTGTGTACATGTATGGCGCGCGTGCACATATGCACATTTCTTTAGTTGGGCGTATGCGCGCACATGGGCGCGCGCACATGCGCACACACCTATATATATATATATATATATATATATATATATATATATATATATACATATATATATACATATATATATATATATATATATATATATATATATATATGTGGGTATCTATATGTGTGTGTGTGTGTGTGTGTGTGTGTGTGTGTGTGTGTGTGTGTGTGTGTGTGTGTGTGTGTGTGTGTGTGCACGCGTGTGTGTACATATATTGGATTAATGTGTACAACAACTTACATGTCCACCAACAATTTACACATATGAATTTAAATTTAAATATATTAATAAATAGAATACTAATAAAGAGTTAAGGTTAATTTCAGACAAGTGTTGCAATGTTCATATCTGATTAAATTCATCCTTGTACCAGTGTTTGTATATATTGGGCACGTATATGTAATGTAATCATAAGAGTGGAAGTGTGTTCACAGGTACTATTATGTAGTTTTATAAATAGATGTATCAAGTTAAGGTATTTATTTATGTGGTTAAGTATGGAATTCTATATTTATAATACCAAGATTTTAAATACGTGGATTACAGATTTTATTCATTTATTCATTTTATTAGGTTATTATTTCATTTCATGATAGAATGATTTTATTACAGAAAGTAATTAATTAATTGTATAATGTTTTTCACATCATTTCCTGTATTAGTGTGTATAAAAAGCAAGAGCTGGGGAGGGCTCTTGTCTTTTCTGAAGAAGTTCACGTTTGAAATTAAAAGTGAATGAAAGCGCTAGTTATTATTGTGCCTTCATTGTGGTTCGATACGCATTTCACTATCTTGTGGTTCCTGTTTAGTTTGTTGCATCGGCTCAGTCCGTTATTTAGGGTTGGTTCGTTTTATGATGGTGAATTAGCATGTCGATGGCCACTGAGGCTTCCTCCCAAGAAATACTACTGGATTTATCTGTTTATCCTACACCAGGGATTGATCGTGCTGAAGAGCAGATACAGCCCAAGGATTCAGAACAAAAATTAATTGACACTATCACGAAGATAGTGTATAGTTGTTTGCAAGGCAATTCATATGCCTTTAAGCAGAATACTATTGAAGGAACTGCTAGAACTCAAACTGATAATTTACCACGTCACGTACAAGCATCTAATAGTGAAGCTGATGCGTTACCTGTGAGTCAAACGAGTGGAAGGAAAGAAACGCAAGCATTGTCTGAAAGTAACGTTTGGGGATATATTTGTAAAGAAAACAAGAATCCATTGGAGGATTTGAAGGACGATGTATCTAACCAGGCATTAAGTGAGTACGGCAATAATTTGAATAATTTGAGTTCTTGTAAAAAATTAGTTTTTGATTTAAAAAAACTGGTTTTCAGACACGCCACACTCTGTCTAGAAATTCAATACTTGACTGAGTGTATACAGCGTAACATAGTCCCACAGGGTTTAAGGACTGCAACATTCCCAAATTGTGTGACACCAGGCGATAATTTGTGCAACACGTTGATTAAGTTATATAATGATGCAGGTTTGGCTATGATGAGAGTGTTAGTGGAGCACTATGAAGGGGAAGTTAACAGAATAAGAACTGAAATTAAAAACTTGGATGAATCAATCAAAAAGTTTAGTTGTTTCCCGGATTTGTTAGCCTTATATAACAGCATTGAGGCCAAGGCGGACAGACATCGGGCCACTATTATTACAAGAAAGCAAGGCAAGCTTAGAAGGGACATTAGAGCCTATAATTCAAATGAAGCATATATATGTACTGTGGACAATTCCAAAACTTTTCATGATCATTTTAACCAAAATCTTACTGTTTCAGAATTAACAAATACTGTGACTGAAGGGTTGAATCCTGTTAATGGGGAGTCCCGTTCAGATCCATCTTTAGGTCCTAATGTTGGTCCAGAGGTTGTGAAAGTCACAGGTCAAGCTAAAAATATTAACAACAGCACTGCTACTACCAGTGTGGGGGTTGTAGCCAGTACAAGTTTTGCGGAGGTGGTGAGTCACCACAATGGACAGACTGGTGTCCCTTTTCACCAACAAAGGGCACAGGAGAAAAGGACTACAAAGTGGTTCAACTCCACCCAAGAGAAGGGGAAAATGAAAGGAAAAAACAAAAGGAGGTGGTAATTCCACCTGCATTTGACAATGATTATGCATTAAATGTTGTCAATTTAAGTGACATAAACTTGTCTGATGACATTCACAGTGTTTTAACCAAAGGTTTCACCTTTATTCCATCAAACAAGGTTGAGTTAAATAAGTTGTTGGTGGATTTTAGATTATTTTTGCGAAAATTGAATCTGAAATACATATTGAAGGATATAAGTGGTAACGATACATATAAAAGAAAATTACCAAGTAGGCCTAGTACTTGTAACCCCCCCCCCCCCAGTGAACACACTACAGGTTTTCCAGAGGATGTGTGAAATGGAATTTAAAGATATTTCAGTTAATAATGAACAAAATAATTTAACTGTAGCTGAAAGAAGAGCTTTAAAATATTTGGCACAGACCCCTGAAGTAAGAGTAATGAAAGCTGATAAAGGGGGCAAGATCATCATTATGAATACTAATGATTACAATAATGCTTTAACAACATTGTTAAATGACACTGTCAATTATTGTAAGGTAACTTCAGAATTTGTAAGAACTAGTTTTAGGAAGATAGACATTCTACTATTTGACATGTTCTGTCAAGGGGAGATAGATAAGGATGACTATGATTTTCTTCTTGTAGAGCGAACTAAGATGGCCATCTTTTTGGAATACCGAAGTTACAATATTGTACAGAAGATTTAGCATTTAGGCCAATAGTATCGGCCAAATATTCTAAAACTGAAAATATATCGATATGGCTGGATAGTATCTTGAACCCCATAGCACAAAGAGCTGAGTATTTCCTTAGAGACTCATGGCATTTGTTAGAAATTTTGGGTAAAACAGATATGATATATAAAGAAGTGAATTTCGCCACTTTGGATGTCAGAAGCCTCTACACATCTATTGATCAGGAGGAGGGTGTAGAGTATATGAGGGATTACCTCATACACAATACAGATCTAGGTGGAGAAAAAGTTAATGCCCTTTGTTCTCTTATGGAGATTGTACTTGATAATAACTTTTTGCTTTCAACAAAGTATTGTATAAGCAAACATCAGGGGTGGCCATGGGGGCTAGGGTTGCTCCAGCCTTTGCCAATATAGTGATGGCCAACTGGGAACAAAAATATTTTAAAAAATCATCCAGGTTTCAACAAAGTCAAAATGTATGTAAGATACATAGATGATTTGTTTTTTCTATGGACTGGTGAAAAATATGAGTTTGACAATATGGTACATGACCTAAACAACACAACAAACTTTTTATATTTTAAGTCGGGTGGATTTGGTAGACATATCAACTTTCTTGACCTGAACTTACAAATAGATCCAGTTAAGGGAACAGTTCTAAGTAAGATTTATAGGAAATCTTGTTTCACTAACCAATATCTACACAAGGATAGTCTCCACCCCCAGCACATGAAAAAAAGTGTCATAAAGGGTCAGATGATCAGGTTAAGTAGATTGACTTCAGAAGACAATGTATACTTTGAGGAGTTAGTCACTTTGAGGAAGATGTTTGTCCAAAGAGGTTATAAGAACATTTGGGTGAAAAGGTTGGAGAAAGAAGTGATGAAATTAAGGGGTGGTGTAGCAAGGCCAATTTTGTCTTCCGGTGACATTTTAGTGGGAGCTCCAGGAAGTTCAGGAAACACAAACAGAGAGGACTCAAATGAGTTTTATACTGCATTTCCTCTTCCAATAGTAAACGAACTATGGGATATAAAAAACATCATAGAAAAAAACTGGAGAATTATTTTAGGAAATAAGGAATTGGTAGGTTGTTTGAGTGTTAAACCAAGGTTCACATACAAAACTGTGAATAACATCAAACAGATTAAGGAAAGTGCAAACTCAACAACACAACATATGGTTAGGTTTGTTTGCAGTAAAAAAGGCACTTTTGCCTGCAAGGATTGTAGACAATGTAGATACATAAGTAACACCTCGTTTGTCACTTTAAGACATATAAGAAAAACTTTTTGGGCACGAAAATATTTCAACTGCCATAGTGACCATGTGGTCTATTTGGCTTCGTGCATGACGTGCAAATGTTATTATGTGGGCAAAACAACTAGGGTTCTGAAACATAGGATATATGAACACGTATTGGCTATTAAAAACAATGATAAAAGTAACTCTTTAGCAAGACATGCTTCAGTTTGTAATGACTTCAAAAAGTTTGAATTCTTCATTTTAGATTATGTGGATAAGGGTTCATTCTTGGGAGATGTTAACAACAAGTTAGAACAAAAGGAAGCCCTTTGGCAATTGGTTTTGGGAGCTGATCAACCACCAGGTCTAAATGAAGTCATCAACATCAAATGTTTTTTGTTGTATAGGTAATTTCTTTGTTGTATAGGCAATTTATTTCATCACATTTATTTACAGTATAGTTCAATTTGAATCAATTGGATTACTGTTACACCTATACAAAAGTTGGGACTCTTTGTGGATGATGATGCAGTTGTCAGTCTAGTTCCTAACATTATATGAACACAATAATGGAATTTATACGTGTATTTCCAAAATCATAGAATTTATATATGTGTACATGTGTGTGTGTGTATGTGTGGGTGTGTGTGTGTGTGTGTGTGTGTGTGTGTGTGTGTGTGTGTGTGTGTGTGTGTACATGTATGGCGCACGTGCACATATGCACAATTCTTTAGGTCGGCGTATGTGCGCACGTGGGCGTGCGCATATGCGCACACACACACACACACATATATATATATATATATATATATATATATATATATATATATATATACATATATGTGTGTATATATATGTGTGTGTGTGTGTGTGTGTATGTGCGCACGTGTGTGTACATATATTGGATTAATGTGTACAACAACTTACATGTCCACCAACAATTTACACATATGAATTTAAATATATTAATAAATAGAATACTAATAAAGAGTTAAGGTTAATTTCAGACGAGTGTTGCATTGTTCATATCTGATTAAATTCATCCTTGTACCAGTGTTTGTATATATTGGGCACATATATGTAATGTAATCATAAGAGTGGAAGTGTGTTCACAGGTACTATTATGTAGTTTTATAAATAGATGTATCAAGTTAAGGTATTTATTTATGTGGTTAAGTATGGAATTCTATATTTATAATACCAAGATTTTAAATATGTGGATTACAGATTTTAATCATTTATTCAATTTATTAGGTTATTATTTCATTTCATGATAGAATGATTTTATTACAGAAAGTAATTAATTAATTGTAAAATGTTTTTCACATCATTTTCTGTATTAGTGTGTATAAAAAGCAAAAGCTGGGGAGGGCGCTTGTCTTTTCTGAAGAAGTTCACGTTTGGAATTAAAAGTGAATGAAAGCGCTAGTTATTATTGTGCCTTCATTGTGGTTCGATACGCATTTCACTATCTTGTGGTTCCTGTTTAGTTTGTTACACCTGACATACAACAGGTATGCCTTTGACAGGTCTTCTGATGTTGCTTCCCTGTGGCTGCCCTATGTTTATGGTATAGTATTACTGCTGGAGTTTGGAGCCTCACCTGTATTGCTTTTGGACATATGAGGTGTTGTGTACATGGGATGGCCTCCACAGTGGCAGGCTGGGCACTGCCTGGTATTCCATGTCTGTCACCTGATGGTTTGCTATTATGGGCTGGCCACTTCAGGCTGATGGGGATGTTCATCCCAGATTCTCTGCTTAGTGGTCTTATTGTTTGCAACTCCTGTACTATTCACATCTTATACACATGTGGGGACTGGGGATCCTCATGTAACTGGAAGAGTTGCATAGTTGCCCAGCTTTGACCAACGGGATGACGGACCTCAGGCTTGGAGTGGCACTGTGCATCACCTGGCACACCACCCCATTCCACATGACAGAAGTCTCTAACCTTGTGTGACACTTTCCTCCCTAGATTGTAGTCTTATCTTTCTCATCACCATTCTCCTACCTCTGTTTGTCTGTGCTTCTCCTTTGTGTCCCTAATTTGTGTTACCAGCAACCTGTCTGTCTTTGTCTGTCCTTTGTGTATGGCTTGTTGGAATCCCTATACCCACTTTTCTGCACGCACTTCACCCCTTGCTATGTTCTCCCTCCACCCTTATTGAATACATAAACACACACACACACACACACACACACACACACACACACATACACACACAAATACCTTCGCTTCCCCACCCCAATATCATTATTCCTTTCCCTTAAACCTTTATGTATTCTTCTGCTTGTTCACATGCTATATGCATGTTAATGAGCTCATCAAGTCATGTGACCACTATAGCACTGTCCCAGTCCCATGACATATTGTACTTTCATTACTAAATTCCCTATTTACTCTGACCCCTTCTTGTGCTGTCATCCCTAAAGCATATCTAAGCAATTTCTGGCCATATTATGCTACTTTTCCTGCACTGTGTAATCCTTACACAGACATGTAAGATATTTTTCTGGTGGTGGTCCCAGATGCTCAGCTTATGACAAGCTTGATGTCAGTTATACATTTCCAAATAAGGTCTAAACCAAAAAGAAAAAAAGTCTCATCTAAAATCCCCATGAAACAAAACCAATAACACACTGGCAAACAAACTACTTTCTTTGAAATGTCTTGTAATTGTTTTTTTTTTTCTAATTCTAATGCTGTGATTTGATAAGATGGTTCTAGTTCAGCCTTATATCCATCAGCTGCCATAGAATCTTTCTGCAGTGCCTGTGTGTGTGTGTGTGTGTGTGTGTGTGTGTGTGTGTGTGTGTGTGTGTGTGTGTGTGTGTGTGTGTGTGTGTGTGTGTGTGTGTGTGTGTGTGTATGTGTGTGTGTGTGTGTGTGTGTGTGTGTGTGGGGGGGGTCCTATATTGGAATGCCGAAACCTCACATATGCAAATCCTGAAAGGCCGACACATAAACAACGAACCGCAAGAACACCGAATATCTTCAAGCATGAAATTCAAAATATCAAATTGCTATAGTTGTCCACACCATGTTTAGTAAGGTAAAATGTCAGTAGGAGATTCCCTTATCCGGTATAGCTCACTAATGCAAATGTGCAATAGTTACTGACCTTAGGGTTAGAGTGCGGGTTAAGGTAAGTGCGTATATAGTAATACATTCAACCTACACCTTAGGGTTAGAATTAGGGTTAAGTGCATATATAGTAATACAGTTGTGTAGCCGAATAAATACGTAAATTACACTTCTCCCTTACTTGGGTGTTGTTTGTTTATATTCATATACATTTGTGTGTAATGCACATTTAATTAGGATATGGGATGTATGGGTGGTGTACATATGAGTGAAGTGTGGATTATTTATTTTGTTTGGGTAGGCAGTGGAGTTGGCCAACTATGGCAATTCAATATTTTTAATTTTGCGCTTATAGACATTCGGTGTTCTTGCGGTTCGCTGTTTATGTGTCAGCCTTTAAGGATTTGTGTATGTGAGGTTTCGGCATTCTAATACAGACCTGTGTGTGTGTGTGTGTGTGTGTGTGTGTGTGTGTGTGTGTGTGTGTGTGTGTGTGTGTGTGTGTGTGTGTGTGTGTGTATGTGTGTGTGTGTGTGTGTGTGTGTATCTATAGATATATATATATATATATATATATGTGTGTGTGTGTGTGTGTGTGTGTGTGTGTGTGTGTGTGTGTGTGTGTGTATGGGTTGCAGACAACTGAGAAAACAGAAAAAAAACTGACACAGCTGATTTAAAATCAAATGATTAAACATAACAGCTTTTTCTCTCTGTGAGATCCCAGTACAGTGGGCATTTGGGAATTTGTCTTCTCCCCACAGTAGTGCAATAAGACAGCTAGCATGTATAATTAGCAGGAGTTGTGGGGGGGGGGGGTCTGGCCATGCTGCATAAAACAAGGCTTTTCTTTTTTTTGTTGTTCTTGTTTCATTTTCAGTAAGCTGCTGATCAATAAGTTGCGTTAGAGCAGTTGCCTTATAGTGAAATTACGAGATATGTATACACATCCATATCTATCTACCTATATATATATATATAGTTTCTATTTATGTGGTTTCCCTATGTTCCACTGGATTACGCTTTTCCAGAAAATCCAATTCCAAAAAGCATAGCTCGAAAAAACATATATAAAAAAAAGGATAATTAAAAATAATCTCATCTGCACCCCGTGTGTGTGTGTGTGTGTGTGTGTGTGTGTGTGTGTGTGTGTGTGTGTGTGTGTGTAAATGAGGTTTCTGGGGTACTTGGTTTTGGGAGGCACCCTCCAAGTGAGTTTTATGTATCAGGTAGTTTGTGCTGCAGAAAGTAGATTAGAGGGTGGGCACAGAAGTTGTGTACGAACATTTGCCTATTACAGACACATATGCATGTGAGTTTCACATTTGTGTGTATTTATGTATTATGCAACAGCGGGTAAGTAAAAACAACCCAATCTGAAGTATTTCAGGGTTCAGGCTTTAATCGCTGAAAACAGACAAGTAACATTAACAATTTAATACCATAAACTAGAAGATAGTCAGAAATGTGAGGTAAAAATGAAAGACAAGTACTTTATTCTACAAATGAGATAAGTTGTTGAATAAAGAATTTGTCTTTGTTTTTCTGTGACTCCACATTTCTATGTTTTTGCTCTCTAGGAGCTGTATTTTTCCTTGCTGTGGTTGTTTACAAATGAACGAAAGACTAGAAACAAAGGCTTAATGTGTTACCCTGAGGTGTATAAGTCATGTAGGAGATGTCATCTTGCATCTCTAGGAATTATATTATTGATTTTCATGGTTTGCGTCTATATAAATTTGCTTTATAAAGAAATAATGGAATGACGGTGAAGACAGAAAAGCATAATGTGCTTATTTGAGGTGTATGAGCCTACAAGCCACCCAGAAAATCATCTAATGTGCAGTTTGTATATGTCAGCATGATAAAGCTATAGGGGTCTTTATATTCATATTTCCCATAATAATATAAGCTGCTTGATAGGTTGGGGTGTGGTAATTTTTTTCTGTTATGATGGCTTTCAGGTTCAGCTTGTAATCCATTAGCCTGATGGATAGTAACAACAAAGATATCTTGCCTCCATGGTAGCATTAACATCATACATCCTATCAGTTCCTTATGAAAAGCATTCCTTGCACAATAGTTACAATGCTTTTAAATACTAATGTGTATCTCCATCACCTTCCACATGCACTGTTGAGTTGTAGAGCTTGCTGGGGTTGATTGCTGAACTCCTTCCCAGAGTGTGTGGAGTGAATTGGTATTAAAGCAAATAAATAGCATAAAAGATCTATTGTCCATGGGGGGGGGGGGTGTCAAACTTCATTTGTACTGGAAGGTACCCTAACCAGCCTACGATACGCAAGATGACTCATCTGGAAATGAGAATGTCAACAGGGTACCATGTGGCCACATCAGACTTATAGGATGCTAACTGGATGCCTATCAGGATGGATAAACAAGATCCTAGCTGGAGATACAGAGATTAAATCCTCAGTGGCAATAAATGCAGATGAAATGGTTGTAGCTAAATCAGACTTTCTATGGTTAGCTGCCTTGAAGCACACCAGCAGCAATTCAATAGCTACAGTCAAAGGTAGCAGTGCAAAGAAGATAGGGGAGCCTCCTAAAAAGTAAGCTCAGAAATCATCTTGGGAGTATTGCTTTTGTTCTGCTCCTGGTGTGAGAAGGAGCAGAGGAACATTATTTCCTAGCATCCCTAGAGATTACCAGTTACTGGAAAGCCAGAAAATTGTTTCTTAGAAGTCAGCTGGGGATTAATGCTACTGTTTTACTCCTGTGGTGAGAAGGAGCAGAAGGGCACTGATTTCAGCTGGTCTCTGATTGGACAGTGTGCAGAGCACTGATCTGAGCTGGTCTGTGATTGGACAGTGTGCATGGAACTTCCCTGAGCTGTCTGGTTGCATCCTTGTAAGAATCTCTTCAGAACATTTGCACAACTTGGCTTTCTGTTGCATCCAGCTGCTGTAGGTTCTACCAAGGGTGTCTACCTAGAGCAGACTATAGAAAGTGTACTGAATCCATAAACATCTAGGTTAATACTACGTCTCAGAAAGCAGCTTGGGATTAATGCTACTCTTTTGCTTCAGGAGACAGAAGGAGTAAAGGATCAGTGATTCCCAGTTGCATGCTGTGTTGAGACCAGTACTATCTCCGCTAGAAGACAAATAGCATCTCCATTAATAAAGTGCAGATCTCACAGGCACTACTTCTATAACCCACAATAGTAAGCAATTCCAAACCTTATAGACACAGGCACTATTCCCTTTCAGACCACATTAGTAAGCACCTGAAACCACAGATTTGCATTTTCTGTCTGTGCAACCAGCTTGGTTGAAATGGACATCCAGGACAAAGTATCCATTATCTCAAGTTTAGTGAAAACTACCTTCTACTTAAACAAAATGACACAGTGTGTGAGACATAGCTATATAATATTATTGGAGGCAAATCTTCCACATGAAGCCAAGACAAATAACATGCAGGTTGTCATTACCACACAACCACACTGTAGATCATTGTGTGTATTGTTCCTAGTCAGCTACTGTAGCATATAAGTACTGAGCATGTGCAAGAGCAGTGCCATTTTGTACAGTCATCAGAGTGAATGCAGTCATGAATGGAGATTGCGAGTGTGTTTAAAGTAATGAGTGAATCAGTTAGCTTAAATACATGTTTTAATTTCAGATCCTGACATGCTTATGCGCAATAAATATTTTTGACCCATACACTACTTTGTCTCTTTTGAATGCATGAGACAAGCAACATGGTGCCAGAATGGGGTCCGAAGTTGAAGCAACACACAAGCCATGAGGCACACAGTTAAAATTGGAGGAATATACAGGAGTGAACTTGCAAACACGTCATCGGTTATTCAAAGGTACTTAAATTTGTTTAAATAATTTTTCAGTCACCAAATGTGTAGCAAAGCATTCAAAACATCAATATAATTACAGAGATAAAACAAAATGTCTGAAATTGCGACACACTGATAAAAGTATTCAAAATAAATACAAACGTGTTCCAAATTATTTCTGAAGAGTTAAAATGTACGAAAAGGGTAAAATGATGGCATTTCTTTGCAATGTGCTACTTTTTTGCATTAATTAAATCTGTTCAATGTGTCCAAAGTCTCTGGAATGTTCGCAGTGTGTGTAGTGTCAAAGTGAAGCCTTTCAAAGTGATTATTGTGCATTTCAGCATAATTACAAGTACCTGGTCTATGCTTATGTTTAAACATATTTTGTTGTTATAGCAGAAGGATTTTACGGACCTGAACCGCTGGTCTTTGATAGCAGTATTCCTGAGAATATGAGAGTGTTTGAACAAGATATGATATTTTCATACTGGCTACGTTTTCTGATGAAGATGCACATACAAAGGCAGTCATACTTCTTAATTTAGCAGGCTCAGAAGCAATGAGAGGGAATATTCATGTGTCCGTGCATCTGCTGTGCATGCAGGGGAGGGGGAGAACCACCATATTGTGATACAGGCTGAAATGCAGGAAGACCCTGAGTGCTTAAAACATAAATTTAGAGAAATGTGTAACCCTCAAACAAATATTACAATGTAAAGGCACATGTTTTACACAAGAAATCAAAAGCCTGGTGAAACTATAGCAGCATATATTACTGACTTAAGAAATAAAGCAAAATGTGCAGATTCAGTGATTTGCAAGATGAGTTGAAAAGGACAGACTTGTGTGTGGTGTTGATGCAGTGAGAAAGATTTTGCTTCAAGACAGTGATTTAACACTGAGCAAAGCATAATATATGAGCTTACATACAAGCACACTAATATGCTTACAAATGAGAAAAATGTGCTTGTAGTAACTAGCAGTGCGAATGTTGATATTATGCAACATAACGTTGGGTGGAAATGGAGATATAAACCAAAGGGTGTGGCAGCAGTTTCTAGCCCTAACCATAAACCAAATGGGGCCACAACAAACAACCTTATTGTTAACTGTCGTAATTATGGAGCCAACCATGAACCTATACAAGAAAAATGCTTAGCTTTTGGTCAGCAATGTGACAAATGTAAAAAGTGGAATCATTTCAAAAGGCTTTGCAAGTCTAAAATGGCACATACTTTTATTAAAAGAGAGCATCCAAAGAAGCAAGTAGATCAGATAGAAAGCCGTGAACAAATTTTCTATGTTGATAATGTCTGTGATTGATTAAACATTTAACACAGTAGATTATCACTTGGCAGCAAAGGGTGAAATATTTTCTACTGTTCGCATAAATGGAATGCCTGTAGAGCTTAAAGTAGACACTGGGTCCAAGTGCAATGTTATATCAGCACAGATATTTGCCAAAGTAAAAGCTGGTGAGAAACTTGATTCAGCAAAGTGTGCAAATCTTGTTGCTTATGGTGGTAAAGAGATTCAAACTGATGTATTTGAAAAATAAAAAAAAATTGAGAGAGAAAAAAAAAGTAATCTACCTGAACCACAAAGACCTACTAAAAATGTAACCTAAGAAACAAGTACCATCAGTAATCTCACAAACACACAATATCCTAGTCATAGGTAATTCCACAGTGAGACACACCACTGCACCATTCACTAAGTAGTACAAGGGAAGTGTCATGGCTAGTTGTCTATCACATGACAGGATTCATCATATCATGCATGCACTCAGGTCCTAGAACCACAAGTACACATCTGGCATAGCCATGGTGTACATGGATGTAAATAACTTCAGATGGACTTCCCTGGACTATAGGAAGACAGACATTATGGAGCTCTTGGGATAAGTGTCTGAGACAGGTAGGAACCTAGCTCTCAGCAAGAATGGTACTGCAATATGATCAAAAACTGATTAACAATTGTCTTAGCTTTTGGTGTTATTCTATGGTGGTGCAATGCATAACCTGGGAGGAGATGGTAGACAGTCCTAATTCCTTTGCCAGAGATGGCCTGCATCTGTCCCTCCCAAGGCTTTCATATATTTGTTAAATCTCTGTCCACCCCATAGTGCCTTTTTTAGGCAATATCAGTCTATGTCTATTAAAGCTTCCCACAAATAAGGTAGAAGCAGATAATATAAAGGTATTGTAGATCAACTCTCGGAACCTTAACAAAATATTTCACTTAGTAGAGGCATGCCTTACCTTATAAAATATTGATATATGAATTGCCACAAAGACCTGATTCAAGATCAATGACACCACTCCCTCAGTGTAGGAATTCAATGTCTACCATACCTTTCAGGACAACTATATTAGATAAAGGCACTAAAGGCATTGGAGTCACCATAGTCTTAAAAAAAAAAGTTCACCTCCAGACTTGCTAGACATGATAATGACCTGGAAGAACTCCTCTGTGTCCAATGTAAAATTAATGAAACCCCTTATCATACTATAACTAACTGTAGGACCCATGTATGTCTCCCTCAGCACATGAATCTTACTTAACCAGTATGGAATCCCTATGCATTAAGTCCATCACCATTTTTCTAGGAGACATCAACTACCCCTCCATTTACTGGGAAATTTATACATCCACAAAAATACATACCTATAAATGTCTAGATTTCCATAATACAAACAATATGGACCACTGAGCTGCACCCAAACAGGGAAGATAAAGTCCAGTGCTTAGTCATTACCAGTATCGGTCAGCTTTGACCCCACTATTTATAACTTCTTCCCTAGATAAATCAGATCACAAGCCAGTCACATTCACTTTAAGACTGAAGATAGAAGCATATTCCAATATCCCGATATTCAGAGATTATGCTTGGCATCCTCATATTACCAGATATACTAAACTTCTTTTACGCGGTCATAATTTTGAATCTCAGTTTAGGAAAATAGAGGTAGTTCCTGCTAATGCAGCTATACTCTCTAAAACTCAGTACAGATTATGTGATGTTGTGGCCCTCCAAAATATCTAGATATTTGAGTAATAACCCAATGGATATGTTCACACTAAACCTAAAACTACTTTTAGGCACATTATTCTTGCATGCACATGCCTGTAGAAGGTTTAGAGTATCATGGTGGGGGAAGATCTCAGCTGCAAAAAAGGTTTCCTTTCCTAAACTACATTATGTTCTTTAGTATATTCCCTCCCCTCTAAAAATTAAGAGCTTGATAAAACAATTTTTTTGGCATAGCAAGCAGAATTTTGTACTCAGTTCTGTGTTTTGTTTTTCTTCCAATAATATGAGGACAAGTGGGGCTTAATGATACAGATAAAATGGCAAAGGTCAGGATGTTAGATGAGCTGGGTACTTTATTGTCAAAGTTAAAGGCTAAGCTGCTAGGTAGTACAACAGATAAGACCATATATGTGTATCAGAAATGCCTCCTGCTCAGTATAAAATAGTGACACGCATTGAGGGTACATTTTAAAGCTTTAAAAATTATGAAAATTTTCCTCTTTGTTGTTACGGTTCACAGAGGCCTCATTTTGGAAGAACTCAAAACTCAAAACAGAAGGCAACAGACTATGGTGGAAAAATTGGAAAATTGGGAAGAAAAACATTTGTATCATCAATTGAGCATTTGTTACATGTTAAGAATAGTGAAGTATTCTTTGCATCATTAAGATACATAGAAGGTACATTTTGGATAAACCCACAGGACATTTGGAGATATCACTAGCTTAGTCATTCTTTCCACTTCTTCTATAAGACATTCTTTGTGATCACATTAGAAGTCTGGAAAAGTTAACAGAGGAATTAGCAAGGATGAATGTGAAGACCCCATGGACTACAATCTCTCTTATTTATTACCTCATCATAGTGCAACAAAAAATGTTAGCATGAAGAATAGTAGCAATGCATATAGCAAATTTTGAGGATGGGAGAATAGAATCAGAGGTGCTGAATCAGATTCACCCCTTAACCAAACATATAGTTATCCCCAGACTGCTGATGAACCAATTTAAGTTACTATATTAAAGCTAAACTGGACCCTAGTGAGAATGTTAGAGAATTGCTACTTAAAGAGCAACAGCTGTATGGCTTCTAAGGAGATAGAGGCAGAAAAACTTCATGCTTTTTGGACTTCTGCCAAAATAAAGATGCTATAGTACAGGGTTAAGGAAACTGTAAAAAAGGTGCTATGTATAACCTCCCCTCATAATGACCAGTACTTGGATTCTGCAGGAGTTTCTGGAGTAACACAATATCTCTAGAGTGCAAAAAATCTGTCATGATAAGGCTGGGCATAGCTTCAGAATGGAAGGACCTTTCTCAAATGCATTGGGACAAGTGGAACATCTTTATAAATTATATGTGGCCTTTCTGAAAAAAATATATACCTTGAGGATTTAATAAACTCTGTGTAGGCAAAGTGTAGAGCCTACATGAAATGTTGCTGTCTCCATGTACACGGTTCCCCCCTCGGCGGTGAGTGATGCATACTAATGATGGCACATTGCCAAGGGAGAGCCAAGGATCACTGTTATTGAATCAGTGTAGGGAGCGTAGTGCTGTGTCCACAGATGAGTAAGACATCCCCTGCACTGTCCAGTTGCATTATTTCAATGTTATTTTTTTAAAGCATTTAATTCTTTATTTAAATGTGATGTTTAAGTATAGTTGAGCAGGTTTGCACAGCGAGGTGCAAAGCTTAGCAGTGGTTATAGGTAGCTCAGAGCTATATTTAAAGGTACAGCAAAATTCCACATATCCATGTAGCTAAATGGGTACAGTTACAGTCTCATGTGCAGTAGGTCCAGGGTTTAAATGCATGAAAGAGAAAATAAACATTAATTTTTGAAATACAAATTATGCCAATTATTTTAAATTATGGCCCACTGCGCTCCACTAAGCTCTGCTAAGACCTGCTAAAACCAGCTAAGCACCACATAAACATGATAATGGCTGAAAATATTTATGCACTGCTTGGTTCTGCTTGGCTGGTTTGCACATTGCTTAGCACTGCTAAGTATATGGTTCTGTTAGTTTTCACATTGCTCAGCTCAGCTGTGCTGGTTTGCGTGCTGCTAAGTTATGCTGCATTTTTTTAAATGTTCCCAGTGGCGTGTAAGGGTGGGAAAACAGCCTATATTAAGCCCAATAGGTGGGAATACAGCAGAATCCATTGGACTTCTGTCTCTGAAGAGTACTATAGCAGGTGTTGGTGAGGGTTTGTGCTTTCTGGTACAGGGTTGGGGGATTTAGGAGTCCAGGGTCATGGTTGTACTCCTAGTAAAAACATGATGACTGGCTGCTACAGGGAGGTTTTCAGGGCCATAAGTGTAAGGTGGAGGCCTGGGACTAACTGGCAAGGGAGCTCACCAGTGTTACTGGTATGCCTCACACAGGTGAGCAGTGTCAACACCACAATAATAAACTGAAGAGATGAAAGGGGGATCTTTTGAACACCTGGGTCCAAGAAGCTTGGGCAGGGAATGTCCTAAAAATATGTAAGTAATTTTACCTTTGCCTCACCAATATCTAATCTGAATGTCTTCTGAACTGGTATGCATAATAGTCCACTTCTCTCCCAACTTCTGCAGAGGAGAGGGCTTGCAACATTGATGTGCATGCCGGTTGCTTTGCCGGGTTGTGCCATGAGTGTGGTGAGTATGGATGTATTATGGTAACTCTAGTGAAATAAGCAAGAAAGAGTCAAGCATTAGCTGCAATAAAGTTAATACAGTAAAGTTTGCATTGCAATAAATGTGGACTTAGAGCTGTAGTGCAATAAATGAATAATGCTAACTGTAGTTCAATAAAAACAGGAAACAATACGATCAACTACATTAAAGTATATACAATAAAGTCTGTAGTGCAATGACTGTGGAAGTAGAGCTGTATTGCAAGAACTGAATAATGACAACTGTTGTGCAATAAAAACTCAAAACAGTACCAGAAACTACATGGAAGTAAATACAATAAAGTCTGTAGTGCAATAAGTGTGGAATTAGAGCTGTTTTGCAAGAAATGAATAATGCCAACTGCTCTGCAATAACACAGGAACCAATACCAATAACACCAAAGTAAATTGTGTACATCAGCATTGTCTTGTTTTAACCATTGCAGTACAGCTGTATGCATTCAGGCTGTAAGGTAATGTGCTGCAGTCAAGTATAACACTGTAATAGCTGTAGAATGCAAATATGTTAGCTGCCAAATGTATTGTTTAGCACATACAGTACCATTCAAGGCTGTTTCTAGGCCAATATTGTTCACATAATGCACTGTCATCCACAAACAGCAGGTAAGCAAAGTATATGGGTGAGGTAGCACACTCCATGATCAATATTGTTTGTTGACTTCACAGATATTTCAACCCATTAACATATTGTGTACAACTGCATTCTGTATACTAATGTATAGATTACCTACTACCTCTGTCATGCTAGTATTTCATGCATGGGCATCCTACTGTCACTGCAGTCTAGTATAACACTGTAGTAGTACTTCCAGGTCATATTTTGGTCCGAGGTGAGCTCTAGGCAAATATCAGTCAGTCAGTAATCAGCAATGACTTAGTAGCTCAGTTTGTTAAACACACAGACCAGGGTTCGAATTCAGTGCTATGTAGCAATAAACATTACAGTATCAGTCACGTAATGTTTACAGATTCTCTCTCCACAGGAACTACAGGTAACTGGGTGAGGTAGCCCATATTATGAGTAAATAAGTCTATGTTTAGATGTCACAGACTGTTAAAATCATTAGCAAGAATGTGAAAATGCAGCATAAAATAAAGGAACTAAATATAATAATAATAATAATAATAATACAATAAAATGAAATAAATAAAATGTGTAATCTTGGTATGGCTGTATGCCTGGGGTTTTTGTTAAAAGTTGCTGCACTCAATTCATACATTCCACGCAGATGTCCTCTGCAGTGACTGCTATTGGGTACTATCCCCATGCCTGTCAAGCAAGGTATGATAGTTATTTACATTCTATACTGTACACATGTATGTCTTTCATGTGTCACGCTGTCACGTAATGTAATTAGTAGTGTGTAATCCATCTGTCTCAAGATTACCATGGGCATGATTACCTAAACTGCAAAGTATCACTACATCAGCTCACAGTACTTCTTGGTAGTTATATAGGTCCACCTGATATGCAAGTGTTCTGTGTAGATGTGTACCCGCAGTTGTTACTTCTTGGCCCATACTGTCCCATGCAAATAGCTTGAGAGGTATGTATGTTACAGCAGCTATAGGGGACTTGTACACATAAAGAAAGGACAGACCCATAGAGTAGCTAGTAGTACTGTTGTTAAGGAAATAGCTTATAATGATACTAATAGGCTGTTTTTCGCTCTCTCTTCCTACCCCTTATCTTCATTTATTAATTATTGTTATCCATTGGTTATGGTTTACTATTAACATATGTTGTTAAATTAACTGTATTTCAGGGCATGTGTTTTATTATTGTTATGTATTATAATGGTTGCATATTAATATATATATATTGTTGAATTACTTATTTTGTGGGCCTTATGCTTTAACTGTTACTGGCATACTGTTAACATATTGACTGTTCTGTCATTTACTGTTGTGTTTCACATTATATGCATTGATATGTAATTGGATTATTTCCACTGTTCTGGCATGCCGTTATTACTAACAATGTTTTGCTCATAAATAACCTATACTTATTGCTATACCTCCATCACCACAGCATGTCAGGGAAGGCCAGTTCCCAGTGATCCACCTACCTTGCCTCAACTGGCCATGGCACTAGGTCCCAGCACTTCTGGGACCCTGGCCAGTAGTGCCCCCTCCGATGCCCCTTCACCATGTGTGGTGGGTGGAACATCCTCAGGGGACAGGGCACAGGCTCCCCCTGGGAGCAGTGTTGAGGGGCTGCAGTCACCTGAAGGCAACTGCCAGGATAGTTCAGCAAACCTATGAACCTTGCCTGTGCCAGATTGAGGGCACACTGGCCAACCTGGTGAGGCAGGCTGGCCCTGATGCCCAGCTGACATCACACCACCTTCAGGGCAGTGAAGGAGCAGTGTCAACTGTCCCATGGTTGAGGATGTGAGTCACACTGCTGCCATCTGAAGGCACGTGCATCTTGGAGTCCACAACACCTACTCCATCCAAGGTGTTTACCCCATCACATGTCACACACTGCCCCTGTATGCTATTTTCTTTGTCTTGTCTGTCTGCAAATGCATCCTCTCCTACCCAACTTACCTCACAAATATAACTATGTCCCTTCCCCAACATTACACTCTCTTCTTATAAAAAAAAAAAAAAAAAAATGTGTAGCTATCCCACCAAAATGAATATTGCCCCATACATAGGTCTCCATTTTGCACGTGTCCTCTGGACACAACTAATTTGGTCCAGTTGGCTTGACAACACATTCATGTTGTCCTCACCATTCTCCCTGGGGTTTTAGTGTCCAAATTCATCTACAAAATCTGTCAAAATGCACAGCTGTTGCTGTACAAGAAATGGATAGCTATGGTTATGTTTTCCCCCTGCTTGCCCCCATTTCACCACTTCTCTATCTCCCCCTTTTTCTTTTCTTCACATATTTTTAGTGTGGGTTTGCATGGAGTGATGCAGCATGCTGCACCACTTTGCTTAGCTCAGCTTAAATGAGCTTTAATGATTATATGTGTTTATTACAGTGTTAGTCACATGTAAAAAATAAGCACCTCTACCAAGTCTTGAACCCGGGCTTCTCTTAACTATAGTACACTGTATTAACCAATCATGCTAGACAGGTCTTAGATTAATCATACTGATTGCTACCTACAGTCAAGCATGTAACTGAAATAAAAAAACTAATGGGAGAAATAGGAGTGTACCTTGGACTCTGGTGCAATAATACACCAGTGGACAGCCAAAGACATAATAATGGATGTAAGTGAGGCCTGTGATAGCAGGTATATGTGCCCTTTCATCAGCAATTTGTGGAGAGACACCTGCTAAGGCAGCAATGGCAAAGTACATGTACAACTGGATCCATGGTGCAGAAATACAACCATATAAATCCGTGTACATACTCATGGATGTAGAAATGCTTCACACAGCCTGCATATGTGCACATATATCTTGCAAATACAAACACGTATGAAATGACTCAGTAGTTCAGTGTGTTAAATTCTTTGCTTGCCATCAGTGGTGGCCGGTGACTTCAAATTAAAGGGGGGCTGCAGGAGACAGCTGAATGGGTGGGGCCAATGGGGAGGGTGTGGCTAATTAGACAGGGGTGGAGCTATGCTGAAAACCACAACAACTGGAACTTTAATTAAATATGCTGCCCTGGGTGCTATACCATCATTACGAGAGTCCAATCAAGACAAAATGAAGTGTAGAAGAAAAAAATATTTCAATGCATTGGCTACATGACAACTTGCTTAATATCTAGATGAAAACACAAAGGTTGTGAGGCATGAAAAAATAAATTACTTTTTAAATACATTACTGGAATGCCAGTCAAAATCAAGTATAAAAAAACAAGCAGTACTCAACTCAACCCACTTCTCCTTGCACTGCAGTTCTAATTATAAATTTATATTCACCTTTATAAAATTACCAAGTAAAATGCTGAAAGTAGCAATCTCTGTGATACCCCCACTTGTAAAAATGTTTCTTATCCAAAAAAGACCTGCTGCCTGACAACAACTACCTACTTGTTTCATGGGGAAGACATGATCAAAGTAAAAAATGAACAGTAAACAAGAAACAAGCTCAAGATACATTGCAATAATGATTACTGCACAAGTTATGTACCACACATGATAGATTGACATTCTGTTTAGTTTATGAGTAAAGCCTGCAAAGATGATTGCAAATCCAAAACAAATGTAATGAGCTTTTTTTAAAATACTGTAATCCTGTCCTTTATTACAAGTAATGTCATATGCATTTCAATACCTAAGGCTTATATGTTATCTAGCTATGTAAATATTCTGTGCATGGCAGCAATGAAAAGGCTTTCAATGTTGGAAATTCATTAATAGTATTCTTTTTAAAGCTTACTTGCATCTTACAATCTCCGACAAGCTTACATGATGGCCTTTAAAGCACTGCTACTTAAACACAGAGCAACACAGCACTGCGACAGCATGCATTTTCTGAATAATAAGAAGCATAAATCAACAGTATAAAAATATGACAGAAAAACAGAACATTCTGCAAAATCAAGGACAGATGAAAAGTCACAGTCATACTTGTGGTCTTCCTTGGATGGGGGAATACTCTGCACACTTACACTGCATAACTGCCACATCCAGAGCCACTACAATGGGGAGTGGGGTGCAGCAAGTATGTCACAATTTGAAATGTCTCTGGCTGATGGTGATGGCTCTGACACTCATACCTCTCAACCTCAGAGCAAGAAATCTGGACAAAGCCATACATAGAAGTGGGACACAGGCCCAGAAAATAAGGACCATTTTTAAATATTGCTCTTATAAACTTAGAAAGATAATAGAATAGTAGTAGGTTTTGCATTAGTATGAATTTTCTGAAAGGTATGAAATCTGAAACTCAAATGTCTGCCATTATTTTCTAACTTCAGTCTTTAATGATTTGTCACTAATTTGCCAGAAAACCACAATTTTATGAAAAACAGACCAGAAATGTGATGCAAAAATAGAAAATTGGCACACAATACAGCTGGGAACCTGTCAAAGAAGGGACACCTTTTTAATATTAGTACTGTTAACTTGAGCAGCTGACAAAATAAGAGCATCTGCATGCATTTCTTAAATAAAAGTAATCTATAACTCTGATCATTGCAGTAATTGTAAACCCTTCACATTTTCTTCCAAAATTGCCATTTTTCGGAGGGATTATTAGGGGGAGAGCAACATTTTGAGCCAAAATTTGGGACAGTTGAGATGTTTGGATATTCCTAATTCTATACAGCGATTTATTTGCACTTACCTTTCAACCTTTTAATGCAGGAAATCTGGACAAGGCCAAATATATTTGGGAACATACAAACAGTACGAATTGCTCTTGTATAAACTTAAGACAGTATCCAGAATAACAGGTCTTGCTTTAGCATGCATTTTTCTGAAGGTTATAACATTCGAAACTCAATATCTGTCATTATTTAGTGACTTCATTCCTAAATGATTTGCCAGAAAACCACACATTTTATGAGGAACGAACCAAAAATAAGAAGCAAAAATTTATTCATTCTGCATAAATCTGGACAGTTGAGAGGTATAGTTCAGCCGGGGCTGTCTGAGTGTGCTGCCCTTCCCCCTCACAAAATCATGGTTGAATGGAGCCTCCCCCTGAAGCCATTCCAATGTTCCATTCCTTGGTTATTTCGTCCCATTTACCATAAAAACTGTAATATGCATACTGCTTTACTTCTGCGATTATTTGGATTTCCTTTGAAAGTTTTATTTTGCAATTTACAGCACAAAGTAATAAATATCTGCTGAACAAAGCAATGCAGTCTCACAATGAAAATAGACTTAGCACACGAAACATACACGTGCTCTTTGATACACCTTCCTTATTGTATTAAATTATATTCCTTGTACAATATAGTACAGTTTTTAGATGGCGTTTTAAATTTGTTTTTAATATTTTTCCAGTAAACAATGAAACAAAATGCATGCACCAATATTGACAAAACTGCCCAGTTCAGAACATTTTTATCATAAAGGTCTACTCAAACTTCTACAGTCCACCAGTATCAGTAAATATGCACAATCTCTGAAGTAAAAGTTATCTAAATAATTCCACATTAAAGAAATCTTTAACTAATGAAGAGGTTGCGGCTAGCAAACAACTTTATATCTCATTGTTTAATCTACAAATAAAGTGCCTGTTGACCTTGAGGAATAAATTGTCTATGTTACATCAAAAAATGATAAGCTAGTAATATTGCAATAGGGAATGGATGGCAAACTGATAACAGGTTCATAGTTACTAGGTATCTTCACCAGAAAGTACTGCAACATCCACCCCCTTTACAATGCAGTACAGTATCAGCACTGCATCTACCTACTGTGGGAGTAGAACTGCCTTCTGAATTAAAAGCAAGTACACTACCTGTTGTGCTATTAACAATGCACACAGACTCAGCATAAGCAGCACTAACCTTTTGTTTCCCTGCAGCTCTCAGCTTCTTGTAAATTCTACTTGACACTCAGCTGTATCTCTGAACTTTGCAGCACAATAAATCTGGAAAAAGCCAAAATTTAGGGGGGAGGCAAAACACCAAAAAACAGGGACACATTTTAAACATTGCTTATATAATGTTGGAAAGTTGCTAGAATAAAATGCTGTGTTGCCACCATACATTTCACTGCCAAGTATTGAACCCAGGACCCTGTGCAAAAGAGTCAGAGCAACATACCACTATGCCAAATCATTTGTTTTATGAAAGAGAGGAAGACTGAAACTTAAATGGCTACCATTTAGTGAATTCAGTTCTCACCATAGCTGTCAACATCTTAGCACAAAACACCTGAATTAAGCCAATAATGGGGGAATACAGCCTCCAAACATATTCAGAGAATTCAGTTCTCACCATAGCTCTCAACCTTGGCACAAAAAATCTAGACAAAGCCAATAATGGGGGAATACAGTTGCAAAAATAGGGACAAATTTCAAATATCCATCGTATAAACTTAGAAAATTGCTATAATAGGTTTTGTGTTACCAGGTACTTTCTGAAGAATATGAAGTATGAAATTCAAATGCTAGTCATTTTTATTTATTTAACATTTGTTAACCAGGAAAGTCTGACATGGAACAAAAAAACAATTTTCAGCAGAGGCACAGGAAGAAACACTCCAGACACATGTCTTTGTAAGATGGGAGGACACCAGAGCAAACCCACACAAACAGGGAGGACATGCAGACTCCACACAGAAGGCACCCCAGCCAAGAATCAAACCAGGCAACCTGCAGCTGTTAGGCAACAGTGCTACCACTGCACTGCTGACTGTGTTACAGAGCACAAATACAGAAACCACTGATTTTATGAGGAACAGAACAGAACAAATATGAGGCAAAAATCTGCAATTTTTTTACAAATGGTGGTGGGTAGGAATTCAGGCTCTTGCCACTTGGGACCAAGATACAGGGTTCAAACTTTATTCTCTACCCACCACCATGTAGCAACTGGGGCATTTTACACACACACACTGGATATAAAAAGTATACACACCCCTGTTAAATAATTTCAAACTTTTCCTACCTTTAATGTGACCTATAACCTGTACAATTCGATTGAAAAACAAATCTGTTAGGGGAAAAATATAAAAATGAAAAATGTACAATAAGCTGGTTGCATAAGTGTGTATACCCTTAATCTAATACTTTGTTGAAGCACCTTTGGATTTAAATTATAGCATTCAGCCTTCTTGGGTATACACCTGCCATCCATTAAAGAGACTCTGATTAACCCCAAATAAAGTTCAGCTGTCCTAGCAGGATTTTCCTGACATTTACTCAGTTGCCTGCTACAGCAAAAGTCATGGTTCGCAGAGAACTTACAAAGCATCAAAGGGATCTCATTGTCGAAAGGTATCAGTCAGGAGAATGGTCCAAAAACATTTCCACAGGATTGGATATACCATGGAACACAGTGAAGACAGTCATCAAAAAGTGGAGAAAATATGGGCCAACGGTGATATTGCAATCCTAGAGAAGGTACTGTAGTGGAGAATTAGCTGCAGGATTGAAAGGGACTGTAAAATATAGAATATATAGCTCTAAATGTAATTATACTTGCAAAAGTGATCTGCATATGTCATGTGACAGAACACAATAGAAAAAGTTGTGTATCAGAATATATACTTCAATGAGTCATCAAAATTTAAAGCTAAAGTTGGGAGGACAGAGACCCATATGTTCAAGACTTGTGGAGCAGGGGAATTCAAAACACAAAGACTTTTTTTTTTTTAGGTTTACTATACTATTGTATTCAACAAGGATCAAGACTGACACACAACAGAAAATTACTAAATAAAATTAAACAAGAAGAGGCATTTGTAAAAGAAAAACATCTCCAGGATGTGCCAAGTATTGGCAGAATGTTCAGACTTGCAAATTCAACAAGTGAACGTAGACAATGTACTTCAAAAATGGCGCACAGACCAACAACATGAAAAGAACACGGAGGAATTAAACTAAGATGGCATAATATACTAAGTGCCATATTATTTATAAATACTACTTTTATAACCCTTGTATTAGATGCATATCATGTTTGTATTTTTCCAACAAGCTCAATCAATTCTCACTCAAGTATGGTAACGTGTGTATATATGGTGTTGATGTAGTCTACAAACTGTGGAAGATCAGCCTGAAAACAGACATGAAAAGTAATCCTACAACTGATGAGAGCCTTCCCAGACAAAAATAACATTACTATACTGTTGTAAAACTGCAGCTTCTGTCAGTCCCATACATTCTAGAAAACAGGAAAAACTGGAAATCAGAAATAAACACCTCAGCTAGCAGAATTTCACTAACAGAAATCCAGTAATGTAAGCATAGTACAAATAACTTGCAGCTTGAGGGGAGAAGCACCACACACACACACACACACACACACACACACACACACACACACACACACACACACACACACACACACACACACCAAATGGAGCACACTTGCAGTAGAATATTCAGTCCAATGGAGCAGTAAAATCCAAGTCACCCGCAACACACACACTAAATGGAACAGAGCTCAGTCCAACAGAGCAATAAAATCCAAGACACCCCCGCAGTAAAATCCAAATCCAGCCCCATGAGAGCTCAAAACTCACCTCACCTCTCTCCTGATTGGTCCTGCCTGCAGATGAAGCAGTCCAGAGCTCCTCTGTTCTGTGCGATCATCACTGCACAGACTCCTGGGAATCTCCGGGGCAGAGATGCCTTCCCTTCTATCCAGACTGCTGACAAAGGCAGTCTGGAGTTCTGTCTGAGTTCCCAGTGCATTCGCGGAGTTCCGGGACTCGTGCTTTTTTAAATGTTTTTTTTTTTTTTTTTGTTTTCTTGTCTTTACTTTTTTGTTTTCTTTTTGCTTTCTAGGTTGGGCGGGGCTGTAGTCCTGCAGTCCTATAGCATGAGCTGCCCCTGCTTGCCATGCATTTTGCCACACACAGTCCTGGGTTCAAATCCAGTTTTGTGTTGCAGTTCAATTACATTATTTTGATGACAGCAAGTGATGACTGAGTCATGCATTTATACTCCACACAGGTTACTGCTAATTAATGAATTGCTACTCAGTTTTGTAAGTCAAAGGCCTGCAGGTAGGGACAAACTGCACATATCTGCATAGCATAACTATATGTTGCCTACTACTCTGGTATTGGCACTGCTGCATAACAGACATTACTTAATCACATGCCTCGATTGGACTGTAAATGGTATTCTTACCTTAGCTATGCCATAATGACTGGGCTGACACAGCTACCACACATACTCAAACAGCTTGCTGTCCTCCAAAGTGTTCACACTCCCCACTATGTGTTCATAGGTTCATAGGTTAATACTAGGCTATCTGCCCTAGGGCATTTATAAGCCTAGCCAGAGTGCGTGTGGCTTTCAACACCCCTTAGGATGAGAATACTATATCCATTAGTTTGCTGTGCCTCTGTCCAGCAGTGACACAGAGATGATTCCCGGGGTAAACCTACGATCTCCCATCCACTCGTCAAGATTTCTCTTGAACAGAGTCAGTGAGGGGCTCTGCCTCACATGGACTGGGATTCTGTTCCATAGTGTAGGGAGTCTCTGGGTGATGAATCTGTCCCTCCAGCACGTCCTATTTATATCCGTGTTGAGGTTTAAGTCTCTTGCTCTCGTGGCTCTGGTGGATTTGGATTCTTTGAGGTGGAGCATGTCCATTAATTCCGGGTTGGACATGGCCTTGTATGTCAGGCACAGATCACCTCTGAGCAGACGGTATGCGACTGAATAGAGCTGGAGTTTCTTCAGTCGGGCAGCGTATGGCATATGTTTGAGCCCCTTTATCCTTTTGGTGAGGAACTTTTGGGGTCTTTCCAACTGCTGCAGGTGTCGGGTAAGGTACATTCCGAATGGGGCATTGTACTCAATCATTGGTCTGATAAGTGAAGAGTACAGGGGTACAATGACCTCTCCTGATCTGGATGTGAATCCCTTCATGATAAGGTGGGCAATGTGGAAGGTCTTCCTAACCACTTTGGCAATGTGAGTGTCAAAAGAGAGGTTACTGTCAACTTGGGTCCCCAGGTCCCTGATAACTTCTTCCATGTTTAATGGATTACCACCTATGTGGTAATTAGGGGTTACCTTGTTTTTCCCAAAGGGTATGACTATACATTTTTTGGCATTTAACTTAAGGCCATGGCTCTGGCACCAGTTATCCATTTCTATGAGACCTCTCTGGAGGATGTCTGTGTCTGATGGAGTGTCAATTATGGTGCCCAGTTTGCAGTCATCAGCAAATTTTGTCAGCCACAATCCCCCTATGTTTGCCTGCACTTCAGAAAAATAAATGCCGAACAAGAGGGAGCCCAGGACTGAGCCCTGTGGGACACCGCTTGTGACCGGCTTAGAATCTGACATGGCACCAGCAACTTTAACCCTGTGGGTTCTGTCCTTGAGCCAGTTTGCAACCCATCTTGTGACATATGGGTTTACATCTAAGCTGGTGAGCTTTTCTATGATGCCCGAGTGGGGTATTGTGTCGAACGCTTTTGCTAGGTCAAGGTAGGCTGTGTGAACTGCCTTACCCTCATCAATGGCCTTAGTGACTGTTTCGAAAAAGTCGACCAAGTTCAAGAGGCAGGATCTGCCCTTGACAAAGCCAAATTGGGTAGGATCCAGTGTCTGTAGGTCCCCAATGTCTTTATTAATGAGTTCCAATATGATCCTCTCCATAGCTTTGCAGACAAGGCTCGTCAAGCTTATGGGGCGGTAAATTCCAGGGTCCGTAGAAGCATCGCCTTTGTGGAGTGGGACCACAGTTGCTGTACGCCATTCTTTGGGTACATATCCTTTAGTAAGGCTAAGAATAAACAGCAGCCTTATGTGTGGGTTTAGTTCCTCATTGAGTTTGTGTAGCACACAGCCGGGGACACCGTCCGGTCCCATTGATGCTGTGTTTTTTGCTTTAGAGAGAGCAGCTCTCACCTGGGCATCTGAGATGTTTGGGAGGCTAGACTCTGGTGGGATAGATATTTCTCCTTTTGGGGGGGGGGGGGAATTTGCAATGAACCTGTCTGCCAGTATGTTGGCAATGTCTGTGGGCTCAGTGATTTTTGTATCATTTTGGACTAATTCTGAGCATATCTGGGAGTTTCCATCCAGGTTTCTAACATAGCTAAAGAAGGCCTTATGATTGTCTTTTGTGTCTTTAATGATTTTTCTCTCAAAGTTGGCCTTGGATGATTTTATGAGTGATCGTAGTTTTTTGCTAGTATTGATCAGAGATGCCTTCCCTTTTAGGGATTTTGCTCTGTCATGTAGTAGCTTTCTCCTCTTGTTGTAGAGTTTGTTTATGGCTGGGGTCCACCAGACCGGGCGCCTGCCTTTGGTGGAAAGGGTCTTGATTTTATTAGGGATTGCTTGATCCATACATTCCTGGAGGTGCTCGTAGAAGGCATTTGTAAGGGTTTCAGCAGTGTGGTTGTGGTTTCCACTGGCTCGGGGGCCTTGAAGGATACCACTCCAGTCTTAAGAAGTGTGAAGTTTGCTTTTGAGAAGTTCTTCACTGTGGTCTTTTTTGCTGGGGTTGGGGGTGGGATGTGGATCTCCAGTGAGATTAATTTATGGTCTGATCTCACCAATGAGGGATATACTTCTGGTGTGGAGCATTTTGTCCCCATGTTTGTGATGATCAGGTCTAGTATATTTTCTCCTCTTGTGGGAATGGTGACTAGTTGTTCCATAGCATTTGAGTTTATGAACTCCAGAAACCTTTGGGCTAGGGTGTTGGGGCTTGAGTAATGTTCCCAGTCTATGTTTGGGTAGTTGAAGTCACCCAATATGATGGTGTTTGGAGAGACATTCATACTCTCCAGTGTCTTCAGGAAGGCTGTGTGGGTTTCCTGAGTTTGAGAGGGTGGTCTGTAGCATGCTACAAACTGTAGGGCAGATTTACCTATGGTTAATTGCACCTGGATGGTCTCCGATGCTTCGTGCGTTGCCACTAACCTGGAGGTGTGGGTATCCTTTATGAATATGGATACTCCCCCTCCTTTTGTGGTTCAGTCCGGATTTTGTGGCCGGAACGCATGATATGAGGTATAACCTGATAGTGCTGGGGTGCTCTCAGGAGCCTTGAACCAGGTTTCAGTCACAGCACAGGCATCGATGTTCTCCATACTGAGGAGGGCTTCGAGGGCGTGCATCTTGAGGTTTAGACTTCTGGCATTGAGCAGTATTACCCTTAGTTTTTTTCCATTTTTGTTTTCTAGGGCTGTAGGTTTATCATTTGAGCCTTGCCTAAAAAAGGCAGCAGCTGCAGCCTGTAGCACACACAGCTGTACATAAGAGTAGATGCTACAGACCTACTAACCCCCCAAACTCTTAGTACAAGGAATCTGGACACAACCATACTTAATGTGGCGGCAAAGGCCCAGAGTTGGGGACATGGCTTACAGTGTAATCTTACAAAGATAGTCAGGTGATAGAATAACAGCTATTGCATTGGCATGCATATTTGATGGGTATCACTTCTGACACTCAAATGTGTGTCTTTCATAACTGATGTCAACCCACAATGATTTGCCAGTGATTTGACAGATGACCACAATGTCATGTGACACAAACCAAACACATCAGGCAAAACTGTGGACATACTGCATAAACCTCTACAGTTGACAGTTATGATGCATAGCCTCTGCAATGCTGTAGTCTCCACACCTCAGTACTTTTCTTCTGAACATGTCATAGTTTTGATCCATTTTTATAAAAGTGTGGCTTTCTGGAAAATTAATGGCAAATCATTACAGATTGAAGTTAGAAATAATGACAGACATTTGAGTTTCAGACTCCACACCCAGCAGGAAATTTATGGTTATTGTATCAATTTTCTAAGATTGTAAGAGCAATAGTTATACATTGTCCCTGTTTTGGGGTCTTTCTCCCACTTTTATTCATGGCTTTGTCCAGATTTCCTGCTCTAAGAAGTTGGGAGGTTTGATGTGACTGGGGTACATGATAAAACATCATACACATGGTGACAGTCTGCATACCTCTCCCTGTACATGTTTTTGCAGAATGTCCAGCATTTTGCCCCATATGTCTGGTCTGTTCCTCATGTATTTGTGGTTTTCTGGTAAAATACTGTAAATTGCAGTCACACAATTGAAGTAATTACTATCACATTTAAGTGATGGCCTTTACATCCTACAGCTAATCTGTCCTGATGCAACCTGCTGTTATACTAGCCACCTTCTAGGTTCATCAGAGCATGAGTAATGTCTGTCTGTAGTTGTGGACCTTTGTCCCCTCATTATCTCTGGCTTTGTCCAGCTTTCTTGTAACAGATTGAGGGGTATGACAGCCTGTTGGAATACCACCATACAAGTACCTCACATGGAAAATATGTACATACTGCAAGATTCAAACCAACAACACCATCACCCATGCTAATATCTCTAGCTCAGTGAGCCACACCAGCTGCCAGAGAGAGAGAGAGAGGTTTCATTCCTCACACTATCAACAGCATACAGTGTCACCCCTGCATTATGTGGGAAATATAATGTGTGACCAGGTTCTCTGTCACAGGCCTGGAATTGTCAAGTCTACTGATGTACTGTTACAGCAGTTGTATTGGAACACTGATCTGTTGGGGGTGGGGGATGACCAACCCATGCTCAGCATGCACAGACAGTCATGCGACTGTCCTATGACCCCATTGTTTGCTATCTCACTTGAATACTGTAGTGGATTTTCCAGCCATGTGGCCTAGTGAATATTATGGAGCACATACTATTGGACAGAGTACCTGTTGTCCCAAGTGGTTATTAGATCACTGCAAGTAGCCAAGTAGCCTACTGTATTCCCTTGTATACATCCGGCAGGTCCATACATATGTTACCATATTCTAGCACCTCTTACAAGTGGTGTATAGGAGACTGACTTACCTTGCGAATGCAATAGTTGACAGACTTCTAGTTTGGGGCTGACTTTCTCTGACGCATGCAGTACACAGCCAATACATGGTTAGGTATAGATTGTGTGGGCTAGCTAGCATAATTTTTACTATATCTACGCAAATCAGAGTAAGGTGTTAGTCCCTAGGGCCCTAGGTTGTCAGTGAATGTGCTATGCACTGTCTCTTGGTCAAGACCAGGGCATATTGGGCATGCCTATGTCTGCTTACAGGAACAACCTCGGGGGGGGGTCCTCCTCCAGGTCCCCCTTTGGGTGTGGCTTTGGGGACCTAGGCACTGGTGGGGGGCTGTGTATCCCTTTCCTTTGCTGATCCTACTGCAGCTGTTTCTTCAGGATCATATAGTGTAGCATGGCACATACTGTGAACATCTGCGCACATGTGGCTGGAGAGTACTGCAGGGCTCCACCGTATATATCAATGCATCAGAACCGTGACTTCAGCAGCCCAAAGACATGCTCTATGATGTTCCTAGTTTGTACATGTGCCTCATTATGGGGTTCTTCTGTGGATGGGTGTGCTTTTTTGATGGGTGTCATCATCCACGATTCCAGTGCATAGCCAGCATCCCTCGGTAAATGGCCATGTGGGATGTCCCCCTAGCAAACATCTGGTACAGTTGTGATGCATGCCAGATATGGGAGTCATGATAACTGCCATGACTACCAGCACAGACATCCATGATAATACCCTCGGCATTGCACATGACCTGGTAGTTAAAGGAGTGCTACCCCTTGTGGTTGATGTAGATTCTATGCTCCTCACCAGGTAGTGCCTTGATGTGTACATGAGTGCAATCTATGACACCCAGTACCACAGCGTAGTGTGCTGCAAGGTTGATGTGTTGCATACTGCAGACCCTCTCCTCAGGGGTGTGGGGTAAACAAATGTGCTCACTGGCATGTGGTAGCATGGCATCCAGGAACTGGTGGAACACCCTGGATGCTAATGCCTGCAAGACCACCATCATGTCCTCAGTTGGTCTTTAGAAAGTTCCTGTAGCTAGTATCCTAAGATCTACACATACCTTTGTTTCCAATGGGATAGGTTCCCCTCTGTTGGATCTGGGACTGAGTTGAGGCTATCAGAGCTCAGTGAGGTCTTGTAGTATGTCCCTGTCCACCCTGTAGTGCTCTATAATCTCCAGCTCATGTAGCTCCTGAAAGGTTACCCTGGGCCTGAACACTCTTCTCTTTCTCAGTATAGGACTACTGTCAGCAGCAGCATTAGCAGTGACCTCAGCATCTAGCACGTACAGATCTAGCAGACCTGCAGCAGCCCCTAACATTCTTTCATTTACAAATTTCATGTTTGTACTCCACTGGGGCAGAGTATGGGGGTGAAATCAGATTTGGGGTGCATGTAACCTTTATAGTGCTGTGCTGTAGGTGCAGCCTGTGAGATTGGCTACCTCTGATGCAGTCCACCTGCTAAGTACATCATTAAGGGGTTTAATGGACCTAGTTTAAGTGAAACAGGGGTCATCAGTAATTAATATATCATTGGCTTTCTCAGCCAATTTTTTTTTACAGCCTTCCTTGCTCAACATTGTGGCGCACTGAGCAAACCAACACTGCAAAGATAAACAATGATCAGCAGTCAGTAAATACCCCCATGGATGGACACAGCACAGTGGCACACTGCACAAACATGCTCAAACACATTGAAACATAGCTTAGCAGTCACTGGACCCACACCCCTGCTTAGCAGAGTGCCACACCTCCCAAACAGGTGCCGCTGTGCTACAATGAGATTACAAGTCTGCGGATACACCCCCTTTTGATGTCTGGTACCTCTTCTGGGAACACCAACATGGTTCTGTGCCTTCATGGGTGAGATCTATGGACACGGATTCCCATTTTTGCTATTCAGTAACCCCACCTTATTTGCATAGGGATCTCTGCACACAACCTGGATACTATATGGTTCCTGGCCCTGCCTCCGTCACAACAGCACCATTCCAGCATTATGCATACTCCATGTACGGTCCTGTCATGCATTACTGTCACATACTACTACATTACATTTTCACACCCTTTTTAATTTTTAGATTCATAGCTGCATGTTTGCACACTGCAGCATGCCACACAAACATACCCTGATTATTAAAAAAAATATTTAAATTATTTTCCATACGGTTTTGTACACATGATGAATAGTTTTACACATATCTTTGTCTGCTATGCTATTTATGTCATTCTCACTGCACTTTTACAGCCCCTGTTGTCTGTTTAACATCCTGTACACAGATTTTTTCCATGTACAATATGGACACCAACACGGGGACTGCAGGACTGCCTATCTGCTTGTTGGATCGCTCTCACTCCCTCATTTGCATGCAATTTACCTGCTTATGAGGTGATTTGCATGCCACTGATACTTATATGTTGATGTACTTGTGCATTCCACTGAGCTCTGCTTACTGGATTGCAATCCTGCTTACATTCATGCAAGCAACATGCCCCCATGCCTACATGGAAAATAAATTTGTGTAGGCTTTATTAAATTCCTTCCATAATGAGTTTGGTGGTCAAGGGGCAGGGTGCACACTGGTACACCTTGATGGACAAATTAGCACCGCTGTGGTACAACACATTTGCACACATAATATGCAATACAGCATATGAGGTTATGTGGTTAAAGTCTGATTTTCAGTGAATTGTTTGTTTTTACCTAACAGTTACTTGAATCTTAATTGACATGTTTTGCAATTAAAAAAAAAAAACTTTTAATAAACTGTTCTTTATGTCATTCTTTTCTGCAGCAATGCAGAATGAATTAGGTTATTCATGTGATCCTGACACAGTAATCTAAAACACTTGAGGGAAAGAAATACTATATTTAAAGCACTTATGTTATTAATGATACCATCCCACTGTCAGGCTTCTCATCTTTATTTGTTTTGAATTAGCAGTCACATACTCAATGCTCAGGCTTAACAGCCTCTTACACACATACAATGATGCTTTACTCTTTGATGATACATAGAAATCCAACTTGTTTTGCTCTGCACTACCCTCATGTGTTATTTGCAAATACTAGAATTTCAGCCTTTCTGTTCTTCCCACTTATTTTGTAGATGCACCTGTTCTCTTTGGAGTTGGTAATTAACTGTAAAGGAACTAGATGTTATGAGAGGTACCAATGATACTTCGTAGCTAAGGAAATGAGAAGAGAGAGCTGAATTGCTGTTGAGAGGCTACTTTGAACAAATAAACCACTTCACTGTTTACCGAATAAACTTTTCCTCTTTAATTACCCTCTTTATCAGTAAATATTCCAAAAAATGCAGCTTATATTGAACTTTTTTATAAAGAACATCTAACATTGAAATTTATTTGAAAAATTATCACAATCCTTCTGAGAAATGTGTATTATACTGTTTAAATTTCCACTCTTAATGCAATAAGCATTCAAAGTGATGATAGTTGTTTCTTTGCATTCACATGGGTGCAATTTCCACATACCACAATATATACCCCATTAAAACAGAGTAATTACAAATACATTCTAAATTAGAAAAACATTTTAATTACTCATGGAGTTAAATGTACAGGTGAAATAGTCACAAAGCTCTCAACAGCCACCAAGCCATATCTGCTGCTAGTTTAAAGGCAGTCTTCATGTGTTCTGTTAATTGTTCTTAATATTTGTCCCTTGCAGTACTGAGGAACAGCTGATGCTACCATGATTGCAGCATGGTATATACTGGTAGAATACAACTGTAGACAGTCTGTGTTCTTCTTATGTACTCCATTATGTCCCAGCTTGTGCCTGAAAAGGGTCCAAAAGAATTAGGCCAGCTAGATGTAAACAGACAAATAAAGACTAATATATATTCTTCAATATAAACATCAGTCTACTCCCTCAATATTGTTGTGACAATTCTGTGCAGCTTTCAGGCAGGCATGTAGACACACAAACGTAAATGCATACATGACTGTATGCAAACACATGCAGACAGATAAGCATACACACACACACACACACACACACACACACACACACACACACACACACACGCACGCGCACGCGTGTGCGCGCGCACACATGACCACCAGTTAACCCTGTTTTATCATTGCATACACTCAGATGTCTGCCTGCAATTGAATGAATGAAGAGATACATAAATTATGACTAAGAGATGTATTTCAGTTTGCAGCTGTGAGAACCATACATTATAACCCATTGCATACCCCATGCTTACAAAACATCTTACATCAAGAATCAGTGACAAACAAAAATCAAGAACTAATTTTAAATAGTTGATTTTATATATTAGAAAGTTGTTAGTGTACCAGGACTGGTGTCAGCAAACATCTTCTGATTGGTATGAAGTCTGAAACTCATGTTTGTCATCGTTCACTGACTAAAGTGCAATACTTCAGACACATACACACACATACACAAAAACAGAAAATGAAAAATGGCAGAGTATTCTAATTCACTTAAAATGGTTACAGAACAATGGGTTTTGCATCCACAAGCATTTTCTGAACAAGAACTTTGAAACTCTGACTGACTGAATGTAACCTTCAGTGTTTCACTCTTGGTCCTGATGCGGCTAAGCAAATGCTTATTCTCTGAGGTGAGAAAATGAAATGGGGGAGATGCCCATGAAATCCTCCTAAGAACACAAGCACATGAACACACACACACACACACACACACACACACACACACACACACACACACACACACACAACAACAACAACCCATACTTGTAAGTCTATAACATTTATTTTGTGTGTGTATATTTAGAAAGACTGCACTTCACTATCTTCCACTACAACAGTTTGCTACAGGAAGTCTCTTTCATTGGTTCAAATGCCAACCAATGAAAAAGAAGTGAAACTGTAACAAAACAGAGTGGACCCAGCTAACTGAGGTTGGTGGAGCTGCTACAGTTTTTTTCTCATTTTTGTTTTTTAATGTTTATGATGACTCTCTGCCAGAACCATGCCATAGGCAGTTACCTAGGTCACCTTGTGTTAGATCCAGCCCTGCCCTGAGCACTGGATGTACACATTTACCACTACAGTTGATACTTTTTCAGAGTCTCTCCTACATTGGAAAAGTTTAGTTTTATGGCATTTGATATAGTTTAGCGATATAAAACTGCTGTAACTGGTTATGGATGATTTAAACTGAAACTGCATTTTTGATGAAAAAGAACTTGTTTAGCCAGGTGTTCAGGGCCATCCTGAAAACTGCAGTACTTATTCTTGTGAGAAAGGGTTAAGGGGTGCCATTTTCTGAGTGTTATAGTGCCATTGGCTCTGTCAGAGTTGTTTTCTTAGGTTCATAGGTTCATAGGTAGGTACTAGGCTATCGACCCTGGGGCCTATACAAGCCCAGCCAAAAAGTTACCCTGGCTTTTGCCACCCAAGAAAATTATTTTCCTGTGCCACTGTCATGCAGAGCTACAGAGGTGATCCCCGGGGTGAATTTCCTATTTCCCATCCAATCATCAAGATTTTTCTTGAAGAGTGCTAATGAGGAGCTTTGTTTGATATAGATAGGTAGTTTATTCCAGAGTATCTTTTGATTTTTTTTTTCTTTTGAGTAACTACTTTTTATTGCATGGCAAGGCACTGAGGTTTAATGCATGCAGTACCATTGTCATTGTAGCTGATGAGTGAGTGAGTGAGTCATGAGCAAATTATTTTTCTTTTCAGTCAATACTCCCAAACAATTATCTGTTCCTGCATTTAACAGCTGGCTTAGTTGTACCCCAAACATCATTAGCTTACTCATCCTCACTTGGCTGCTCTGATTTGCTTCTAGCATGCTGTGTGTCACTCTGTTGACACCATTAATACTATTCTGGTTGTACAACCCTGCCCTCCTTCAGCTTCCTAGTGCTAATACTCACATCAATGGGCAATACAAAGGGCAATACATAATGCAATACAGAATGCAATACGGGGAACAATACAGAATGCAATACAGAGAGCAATACAAACTGCAATACTAAGGACAATACAGAATGCAATACAAAAGCCAATACAGAGGGCAATACAGAATTCAATACAGAAGGCAATACGGAGTGCAATACAAAATACAATGCAGAGGACAATACAGAATGCAATATGGAGGGCAATACGGAGGGCAATACGGAGAGCAATTTGGAGGGCCAGCAGATTTGTTCCCATTCTGTCACCAGCTGCCTAATAATTGGTATCCTAAGAGTGAATAGTAATTGCCTTATGTTCACTCATAATGAACTCCTACTTAACACACAAAACTGTCTGTGAGAGTTGCAAATACCTAGCTAATATGGAATCATCTCTCTCTGCCATGATTAACAGCATGCAGACAGTATCAGATCATCACATTCTCACTTCATCCACTATCACATTCTCAAACAAATGCATGATACACTGATAAATCCATGCCAGAGCCTCAGAACTTCTAATACCAGGCCTCAACAGAAGTTCTTCATCTCAGCTACTTTACATACTCTTACATCAACAAGTCACCAAAAAAACAGTTTGCTCTCAATCAGGTTGTCATAAACTAGTTTATGACAAAATATTTTACTGGTTGGTGACTCACTTGTTAGACATACAGATTTTCTACTCACCAGGCTTGACAAGAACATGGTTAATGTTAGCTGCCTTTTAAGTGCAAGGATCACAGATGTTGCAAGGACCCCTAAGCCCCTTTCCTGAGATAAGTATGACTATTATATGTTAGTGGTTTATGTGGGATTGAGTAACCTGGGGTGGAAAACCTTGAGAGACATGCAGAGAGAGAGAGAGATATCAAAATTTTCTGTGCTGCTAAGACTCTGATCCGGACTGGAGTCCTTCCTTCACCAAGAAAAATGCCTAGGTATAAACAGGAGGCAATTGGCTTTAACAACTAGCTTAATAGCTGATGTTATTCCAGAGGTTTACAGTATGTATCTGTCCTGGATGAGATGACAAACAGTCTTACTTGTTTTGTAATAGATAACCTCCATCTGTTGTTCAGCAGTTTTTACATACTGGTAAAAATATTAGTTGCATGCATAGTGTCTTTTTAGGTTGAGTCATTCTAATGGACATCTCAGCTTAGCAAATACATCTAACCCTAAATCAGACCACATTAAGGTTGCTCTTTTCATCACAAAGAGTCTCAATAACAAATTGCTTAATCTTGAATTACCCCCGTCTGGAACATGTCCGTCTGTGTGTTATTACAGAGATGTGGTTTAAATATAAAGAAAGCACTCTTTAGACATCTGCAGTGGTGCAGTGGTAGCATTGTTGCCTCACAGCAAGAGGTTCTCCCGTTCGATTCTCAGTTGGAGTGCTGGGAGTGCCTTCTGTATGGAGTCTGCATGTCCTCCCCGTGGTTGGGTTTGCATTCAAAAGACATGCGTAAATGGGTGTGCCTTCTTTGAAGGTTGAACGTCGAGCTGGCACCTCGGCGTTCGTGAAAAATCTACTGCCAATCATTAGCAGACCGGAGTCCTACTGTGGCGACCCCTAACTGGGAAAAGCTGGAAGACAAACAACAACAACTCTCTCAATAGTTGGATTTTGCACCTACCATTCCTTTAGGCCTCATGGAGACTTCAGTGGTGTCTCCATATTTGTCAGAACTCACATCTTATCTAGGGTGATACACACAATCTCAAAAATTAGGCTCCAAGAACTTCAGTTTACCATGTACAAGACAGGCTTCCAACTTACAGAATGATACAGAATCCCCTCCTAATCAACAGATGATCATGTTAGATTCAGGGAAATTTAAAAGACATTCCTATAAGCAATAATGCTATATTCCTAGGTGACTTAAATTATCCCACTGTAGACTTCAGCACCTATACCTCTAATATAGTGTATGCCAAGAGATTCTTGAATGTATTTGATAAGCAGGAATTCCTTGTATTAAACAGGTAGCAAGCCCACTACAGGCCAAAATATTCTTAAACTGTTGCTCACAAATATTGCCTGTACCTTTTCCACTCCCTGTGCCCCTCCTTCTTTACTTAAGTCAGACAAAAAATAACACCTTTACTCTCAGAACAAACCATACCCATGTAACCAACATCTCCATATTTTATGACTTCAAAAATAAGGAATTTTATGCCTATTTTGACAAATGCATAAGTCTTTACAGACGCTTCCAGAGCCAAAAACTATCGGAAATTTAAAAACAGGCCACTGCCATGTGGTCAACTAACATCAATAAACTTTATAACAAGAAAAAAACTATTTAAACTGCACAAAATGACTGGAAATCCTCAAAATGGGGATAACATAAAATCTTTCATCAAATACTCCAAAAGCTTTGTAAGGACCAGTTAAGCAGCCTATGAACAGAGATTTGCTTCTGAAGTGAAGGATAACTACAAGTCTTTATTTAGCTATATAAAGATAAAATATCTGTGAAGTTAAATTATTTATGGTTTGATTTCAGTTATCCTCATTATGGGTAATATATAATTACTGATCATGGGATGTTTATCGCCAATCTCTAGCCAAATGTGATAGGTTCATTCAAGCATAAAAAAGGAGAAACTGCCTGCACTTAAAACAGCCTGCAAGGGCAGCTAGCCTAGTACTTACCCATGAACCTATATTAGAAAAATTAAGAAATAACACTCTGCATCTCTCTAAATTTTTCCTTAATGGAGCCCCAACTCTAAATCCATTGATGTTGCAAATGCATTAAAAAAATAAGATCACTGCAAACTTCACCCCTAAAACTCATTTTCAAACACAAATAATCCCAGAATCCCTTATATCACCAAGGGACATATTCTTAAAATGTTATAAAAGATCAAAACCACTTTCTTCATGGGTCTGACAGCATAATTCTGTGCTTAGTAAACAGCATCAAGCATATTCTTGTTTAGCATCTCCTTAAATTAGTTAACCTAATCACAGCCACAGACTAAGTTCCTAAATCCTGACATGTTGTTGTAGAGATGTCCATAAATAAAGTTAGTCGATCCATGGGCTATGGAAATTATAGACCAGTCAGCCTAATAAGTTTGATCTGTAATGCTATGGAGATTACCATATCTAGTCTAACTAATTATGATGCCATGCATCTTTTTAAACTTGACCCACAATTTAGTTGTGTTATGTAGAGGCAGTGGCTGTTAAATATTGTTAACTTCTAGGGGAGGGTCACAAAAGCTGTCAACATGGGTCATGCTGTTCAAACAGCTTATCATGATCTTTTTAAAGGATTCAATGTGATACCACATCAGAATTGTAAAGCAGTTCTCTGCCTTAAACATAGATCCTTATGTGGCAAGACAGATAGCCATATGGCTGAAACACAGAGGCAACATAGTTCATGTGGGAGGTGCCACTTCTAATACTAAGGAAACCAATGGAGATCACCTGGGGTCACACTGGATCTTCTTGCTGTTCAGCATGGACTTCCCTCATGCCAAAACTGATAACCAGGACATCTGATTAATCAGATTTGTAGACAACTGCAGATTGGGTGAAATTCCCACCAACCAGCCCCTAATATCTATAGTCTACAAAAAGAGCTTACTAATGGATTTAAATTGAAAATTCAAATACTGTAGTATTGTTTCTTTCAGAAAATAGCAATTACCCACAGCACACAGAATAGATATCAGTTCCTTACTAAATGAAAAGGTACTCGGGGATCAGGTCATTTTGGTGGATAGTTTTGGCTCCTTTGATTATCATGTGGCAACAGTGGTCAAGAAATCATTCTACACAGCACAACTAATAGCCAAAAGTATTTTCTGTAGATCTCCTGTATTCAGGAGTGATCAGACACATTACAGAATACAATACTCCCTTTGGGATGTACCTTACTTGACATATCAACAAACTCAAAAAAACTCAGAGGTTTCTGACCAAAACTAACCTTGGTCTTTAAAACCTTAGTTATGAGGGCAGGCTGAAAGCCATGTTTCTTTTCTTTGTGTCTTACAGGGTCCTGAGGGCTGATCTGGACCTTGTTTACTGCTTCACCACAGATCCAGTCATGCTTAACCTTCTAAATCTCAGTCAAACACCACAGAGGAAAGTGCAACCAGAGGCCCGAACCTTCATAGCCAGATAAACAGAATGTGATGGAGATTTATCAACCAGCACCACTGCATTTTTGGAACAGACTTCCTCTGCAGGTTTAGCAATGAGATTCAGTACATTCCTTCAAGCTAAACTATGATGACCGGATGGTTACGCTCAAAATGACCCTATTACTAATTGGTCTCTCCCTCCTCAAGAGAGGAGGTAAAGCCTGAAGGTGGGTATTGGCTCTCTTTTGACCAACATGTGACAATGATTGTGAAGAAATCCTTTAATTAGCAGCTAATTGCCAAAATGAATATATGCAATATCAAAGAGTAATCACTCACTTATACTCCGCATTGAACAGGCTAATTGCTGAGTACAATGTCCCATTCAGGATGTTTCTCACTAAGCATATCAAACAATTAGAAAGACACCAGAGGTTTCTAACCAGAAAGATCACAGGCTAAAAGTTGCTGAGCTTTTGAGAGAGGCTGTAAGCTTTTATCCCTTTTTTCAGTGCCTAGTTTATAGACTTTTGACAGGATAGCTCTGCCACACTTACTGCAACATAAGAGGCCTGATTGTCTTGGTCCTCCTATATTTCTGCAAGTCCAATGGTTCTACTAGTGTTCAAACCAAGAACCTAAATCTTCACCAGTAGATGAATAAAAATATGTGAGGGGGCAAGTTTATAACCCACTATCTCCCATACATCTTGAATGGATTTCCCTTGTATATTAAGTACTATGACTCAATATATTCTTTTAATGTGGGATGACTGGATGGGTATTCACAAGTTTATTCTGGAGTTGACTGGAATGGCCCTCTTTGAGAGCAGAGGTGCAGCCTGAGGGAGGTTAAATGGTCATAAGACTAAATGGCCTTGGAATATCTGTCAACTTATGAACACAATGATGGGTGGCTGGGAAGTGGAAAACAAGATCAGGTAGCTGAAAGGTCTCTCTGGTAGTTAGCACAGCAGGTTAAGGCTGCAAGATGCTAATGATTTGCTTCCTGTAACCAAAGGGATTAGGGTTTGATTCCTTCCACCTACATTGTCAACTCTGTGCAAGTCAGTTAAACAGGCAGTACTTGCAAGAACACCCCTGAACAGGGGCCCTTTTTTGGCTTACCCAATTTGCAAATATACATATAAAAGTGAGTGGCATATAATGAGGAGGGAGAAATTAGGATGGAGAGTGTGAGGCAATAAAGGGATCAAGGAAGTTGGAGGTTTTGTGGGAGAGTGCTAGGAATAAACTAGAAGGGCCATAGCAGAAGGTGGGTCCAGTTCTGGAACACTGATACAGGTAATTCATAGTTGTAATTGAAGCAGCAGCTAAATAGCAAGTAGTAGTGAAACAAGGTTTAATGCTATGGGGACATGTAGAAACACTGTTACAGAATAAGAAATAGCAAGCACTGGTGAAACAAGGTTTAATTCTATGGGGGCATGTAGAAGCATTGTTACAGAATAAGAAATAGCAAGCACTGGTGAAACAAGGTTTAATGCTATGGGGGCATGTAGAAACATTGTTACAGAATAAGAAATAACAAGCACTGGTGAAACAACGTTTAATCCTATGGGGACATGTAGAAACATTGTTACAAAATAAGAAATAAGCACTGGTGAAACAAGGTTTAATGCTATGGGGGCATGTAGAAACATTGTTATGGAATAAGAAATAAGCACTGGTGAAACAAGGTTTGATGCTATGGGGGCATGTAGAAACATTGTTACGGAATAAGAAATAACAAGCACTGGTGAAACAAGGTTTAATGCTATCGGGACATGTAGAAACATTGTTACGGAATAAGAAATAACAAGCACTGGTGAAACAAGGTTTAATGCTATGGGGGCATGTAGAAACATTGTTACGGAATAATAAATAAGTACTGGTGAAACAAGGTTTAATGCTATGGGGACATGTAGAAACATTGTTACAGAATAAGAAATAAGCACTAGTGAAACAAGGTTTAATGTTATGGGGGCATGCAGAAACATTGTTACAGAATAAGACATAACAAGCACTGGTGAAACAGGGTTTAATGCTATGGGGGCATGTAGAAACATTGTTACAGCATAAGAAATAAGCACTAGTGAAACAAGGCTTAATGCTATGGGGCATGTAGAAACATTGTTATAGAATAAGAAATAAGCACTGGTGAAACAAGGTTTAATGCTATGGGGGCATGTAGAAACATTGTTACAGAATAGGAAATGACAAGCACTAGTTAAACAAGCTTCAATGGTATGGTGGCATGTAGAAACATTGTCACAGAATAAGATTTCAGACAAGGCAGATGTGACCTGTGCCTGTGTCTTGTAATGGACCAAGAGCTGAGGTATAAATGTTAACAGGATAATGATTTTTGTGATGTAATTGCATATGACATTCCTTATGGTGGAGATGAGTGTGTAACTACTTTACTTATTCCAGTTTGCAGACAGATTTTTTTTTTAATTGGGATGGTGTCTTCTTCAAACTGGACTGACAGCTTGGACTGTTAGTTTCTACTAGAATAGCATTTCAACTCTAGTAGGTTTCTGAGTTTTTTATCAGTGAGGTTAGTTAGTTAGTTAGTTAGTTAGTTAGTTAGTTAGTTAGTTAGTTAGTTAGTTAGTTAGTTAGTTAGTTAGTTAGTTAGTTAGTTCAGTGGGCTGGTCCAAAAAGATCTTTTTCATCCATGAACCAAGCCAAATAGGCAAGTGCAATTACATATACATAAGCAACTAATAAACATTCACACAGTTATCATAAGAGGAAAAACAGCATGGGGGTGGGGAGACTTAGACCCAATGCTAAATACATTATAAACAATACCTACTAAGATATTAAGAGCAAACAAGTTGGGTATTTTAAGTCCATACCAGGGAAGTGGTTTAGCCAAACTGAAACAATGACTATAGGGTTCGAGTTTTAAAATATGTTACAAACTTTGAATCTTAAAAGCCTTGTAAATGATTCATTTGGCAAGATAATCATAGTTATAGTTGAAACATGTTGACAGAATCCAAGCATAATGAACATAACATGAAAATGGAATCATATGACTAGTGTTTTAATATATGTAGTTAATTAACATTGGCTTCTGTGACCATTTTTTTCTGTGTCAATAATGCAAGAAAACATTATATATATTTACTGCTTGAAATACTAGTCCTATTCATTATAATGTCACATGTAGTACATATCTACTTATATTTTTGCATTCCATAGGAATATTCCACTAGCGTATTTTTGTTTTGTTATTAATTTGACTATATTTAATCTCTCTTTAATTTAGTTACTTATACATTTTTCCCAATAGTATGGTTCATTCATCCATTGTTCATTAACTAAGGTCATCAGACCAAACCTGGAGTAACAATGTTGTGGAGCGTATGAAATGGAATTCTTTCCGGCTTCTTCAACTCAATAGATGATATGTTTCAACTGAAGTTACTGTGAATGAATATTATCACAGATGGGGACAATGAGTCATTTTCTCTGTAGTTCAGAATAAGAACAGTAAACTGTGTATTCTTAGATTCCTACCATTCTCTGGTTTTATTCACCTTATTAACCTTGAATTTCATTATGGTTTCATTAGCAGGTAGCTGCAGAAGTTCTGCTTGAAATTCACAGGAAAACTGAAACATTCTGGGCATGGGCTTTCTCTGCTGCTTCCTTTTTTTAATTAAATCGTAAGAAATCTAACGAAGCAGGGACATTAGGTTAATCAGCATGCACATGAATCCTGAAATGAAATACAGAGAGCTTTAATGTGTCAATGACTAATTTGCAAAAAAAAAAATCAGAATATAACACATTTCATACTTCATGCTGCAAATTTCTCAGGATAAATGATTTTAATGAAATAGTGAATGTAAGGTTACCTTTTAAGCAGAAAGAGAGCGCATTAACTGTTTATATGTATGTAACATGAACAATCAGTAACTGTTTATCTTTTTTTTCTTTACTCTCACAGAATCTTGCACCTCCTGTAGTAAACACCTTTGGGAGTTTTAACATTTACACAAAAATGTTGTACATTCATGTGCATAGCTTTACATGCTTTTTCCACTTGAATATGTTATTTCATACAAGTGATGCCATGAAACTGAGTTTAGAGCACTTGAATTCTGAGTAATAGCAGTGGGTCTAGTGAAATAATTAGTGCGTATTTACAAGAGGTGGGGAGGTATCTTTCTATGGTTCATCCAAACTTTTAAGACTGAGATCTTCAACACTAGAAGCTGTATGGATTGCTGAATGGACTAATGACCTGAAAAGAATGCTACTCAAAACACTGTGGAAAAGTAACATTTTCCATTGTTTGACCCTGAATAAGAGGACAGGTTTTAATCCGAAGGACTGAATTCGTTTAGCTGCAGAAAATAAATGAAATGGGCTGTTTCAACCCTTGCATCTTATTAGCATTCTGCTAAATGGGACAATCCTGTCAACAAAAAATAAGGTGTCTCTTTACTTTGATTCTCTTTCATGTACCTCCTTCCGTAATATTTTCTACAATCTTTACCCAATGACATCTCTTTGCAGCATCAACTATAAGGTACTACTACTTGGACTAGGAATATCATGTGAACATTGATTCTCAGAATGAAAATTTGGATAAGTCACATTAGTCCAGCAGTTATTGCAGAATATTGATTCTATGCACTGCTTCCTGTGGTCCCCAGTTTGATTCCTTTTGCCTCCATTTGCTTAATTGTTTGGCTGTGAGCAAATCACTTAAGCAGACAGCACTCTGCGGCTGTTTGTCAAAGTTTCATGCAGATCAGTGATCTACCCCAGTTGACAAATTAAAATATTAGCTTGGTTTTGGTCTCACGCTTAGTTTTCATCCAATTAATATTGTCATAAACCGAAATTGAAACTTAAATGTATTTCAAAAATGTATTTCACAAAAATATGAATCATGGCCAATCTTCCCCTGGCAGTTATGCTGACTACATTAATTTTGTTAGAAACTGGTATTATTTTCTGGACTTGGGGATGCTAAAAGGTGACCAATTGAATTCTGTCACCTGCAGGGCAGCTCACCATCACCCTTTCCTTGGTCAGCCTGGTGAGTTGTGCATCTGTCTGTCTCACTGTGCGGTCAGTCATGACTAGGACATTTCTACGTGTATTGGCTTTGGTCTGGCAGATCACTTAAGGAGCCTTAGTATTTGAGGGTTCTGTAGTGCATTTGACATGCAGGTGTATCACTATCACTTAAGGAGCCTCTTTTTTCTTCCTTAGTGTTTGAGGGTTCTGTAAGTGCAGTTGGCATGTAGGTGAGTCACTATCACTTAAGGAGCCCCCTGTTTCTTCCTTAGTGTTTGAGGGTTCTGTAAGTGCAGCTGACATGTAGGTGTGTCACTATCACTTAAGGAGACCCTTGTTTCTACTTTAGTGTTTGAGGGTTCTTTAAGTGCAGTTGACATGTAGGTGTGTCACTATCACTTAAGGAGCCCCTTGTTTCTTCTTTAGTGTTTGAGGGTTCTGTAAGTTCAGCTGACATGTAAGTGTGTCACTATCACTTAAGGAGCCTCTTGTTTCTACTTTAGTGTTTGAGGGTTCTGTAAGTGCAGTTGACATATAGGTGTGTCACACAGGAGCTTGTTTGGCCACTCTACATGCTAGAGGTGTGTCATTCAAGAACTTGTTTGCCAACTTGTTTGCCCACTCTGCATGCTAGAGGTGTGTCACTCAGGAGCTTGTTTGTCCACTACACATGCTAGAGGTGTGTCACTCAGGAGCTTGTTTGCCCACTCTACATGCTAGAGGTGTGTCACTCAGGAACTTGTCTGTCCACTCTACATGCTAGGGGTGTGTCACTCAGGAGCTTTTTTGCCCACTCTACATGCTAGAGGCGTGTCACCTTTGGTGCGGGTACTATGTCTGGCTGAGAGGCAGGTCTCTATACAGAGTAAGTACTTAAACTTCTCACATGTAGATTTATCTGGTGGAATGAATAAATGGTTATCAGTAAGTGTAAGACAGTCATTACACTACCTCTGGATGCTTAGCAGATGTCTCAACTGTCCATATTTTGCAAGAACATTCCTGTTTTTCAGTGTGATTTATCCATATACATGATGTGTCTATTTCTGGAGGTATGTCCCTATTTTCAGGCTTAATTTACCCCTTCATGCAATTTCTAAATCCTCCCTCATCACATATGATTTTTGAAGCTGTCTAGTACACAGAAAACCACACTACATAACCAAATACTAGCGGCATCAATAATTTAAAGAAGAAGGACACACATCTTACATCTGCTTTTTAGTGGCAAGTTAGATGCTTTATGTATGTCAGCTAAGAGTTACATGTAGCTTCAGATAAGGTGTAGTGTTTGAGATTCAGTCATGGCAAACACATTCGTATGCTCTCTCTCTCTCTCTCTCACACACACACACACACACACACACACACACACACACACACACACACACACACACACACACACACACACACACACACACACACACACACACACACAAACCCACACATGACTAGTTTCCTGAGTTGGTATTATGAGCAGGCTGAAGCTGCATTCCTTCACATTGCTTAAATATTCCCATTGGAATGAATTTGTGAATGCTGCTAAACTGTTGTCTACAGTTATTCAGTTTTGCTGACTGATTTTTTTCTTTTTGGGACTTTGTGTAGTACAGATAGCTGTGAATCACTCAGTGCCAGAATCTTTGAAAAGCAGTGCAACTGTATACTTAAGGGACTCGTTATCATGGGCCATACTCATGGACTATCATATTTGCATATGTCTATGAAAACCCTTGCTTCTCAACCAGGACAATGTTGAGCAGTACACAAAATGATTTGTGGAATTTGAGTAAATCTTATTGTGATTCTAATGAAGAGGTAGCTCACAGACATTTGCATTTATGTGTTGTTGTATTAGATTGAAAATTATATAATGAGTTATGGAGTTTTTAGGCTCTGATCTTTAGCACCCAAGAATAAGAAAGTTATGTACTTATCATAATGTTAGATCCATGATGTCTGTTTTTCATCTTGTTCAGGCATACTGGACTCACAGCTTTCTACCCAACTATCTACCTTGAATGTAGCCATGTGCTTGCTATCCGACACAGCTGCTGCCATGTATATAGCGGTAGGCACTGGCATACATACACTGCCATGGCTGGCTGTGTCTTTGTGACTTTGTGGAAGGCTTCAGGTTGTCTTTTGTGAATTTCCCCTATGATGGCTCAACTATTTTTGGGCCTAAAGTTGAAGACACACTCACCAGGAGTCAACATGATGGTAAGACTCTGGCTGCAGAAGTCTGCTTCTTAACCCTGCAAAGATATTTTTTTAGGCATCAGAGCTAGGGAGGAAGATGTGGTTCCATAAATCACAGATTTCTTACCTGAACTCCCCAGGTGGTAGGGCTCCCCATGGCAGGGGTGGAGGTAATTGCAATGGAAGACACCCTAGAGGCAAAGGTGTACCACATAACTATGGCTTTTGCAGCCCTTTTTATGGAGAAAGCCTATCAGCACTCCTGAATAAGTGACCAACTGCTTCACCCTAGAGGCAGTCGAGTGAAGGGGAGCCTATCTTTGCATTCTCAAGCCTGGCAGAGCATAATTTCAGATTCTTGGGTGCTAAAGATAATTTCCAGAGGTTACTCAATTTTCCCTTCCACCACAGAAAACAAAAAAGTCCCCAATGTTCCACCCAGACAGTGGGATTTAGCAGCCATAGAAATTTTGAAGCTGCTAGAAAAGAGTCATCTAACCAGTCCCCCAAGACCAGTTAGAATCCGGAATTTATTTGAAGTCCTTTTTAGAACCAGCAAAGCCAAGGGACCTCAGACCCATTCTGGATCTCAGTTGCCTAAACCAATTTGTGAAACGGACAAAATTCCAAATGGTCATAGTTTAATCAAATTTACCTCTGCTGAGGATGACTATATGTACTCCTTAGATCTTTAGGACACCTACTATCATTTGAAGATAGCAAAGCATTCCAGGAGGTTTCTCCACTTCTGGCATGGAGCCAGTCACTACCAGTTCCGAGCCCTGCCTTTTGGTCTTAGCACATCCCCCAAGATGTTCATCAAGATCATGGCAGTAGTAGCAGTGTACCTGCATCTGCTGGGTATCCAAGTTTTCCCATATCTCGACGACTAACTCCTAACTATTACCTCTGAACATCTACTGCTTCACTACCTGGATCAAGTGCTCCAACTGTTAAACTAACACAGAATATAGAGTTTATAAGATACCACTTAGATACTAACCTTTGGATAGTCAACTTCCTCCAGTCCAGAGTTTTGTCACTCTGCCTTACAGTGATGCAGGTTCTACATTATCCTTCACTACCAGCGAGGTCAGTTCTGCATCTTGTATGTCTAATGGTGTCCACAATTCTGATAGTTCCTCTGGACCAATACTGTATGAGAGTACTGCAATAGACAATGCAGTTCAGTGGTCTCAGTCCATTCATCCATTGCATGCAAAGATTTGAATTATTTAACTTTGCAGGCAATACATTGCTTAGTTGGTAACATCTCCAGCAGTAACAGAGAGGCATCCTTTCTACTCATATTTATCGGTAGTGGTAGAAACCATGGATGCCTTCCTTCTAGGGTGGTGGGACTCTTTGAAGGGAGAATGGCCTCTAGGGATGACCACATACCTTGAACCAATCTTCACATCAGTGTCTTGGATCTCAGGGCACTCTTTCTAGTATTCCAATATATCCAACCCAAGGGTGAGATTTCCATACAGGCGGACAACATGGAGATGGTAGGGTACATCAGCAAGCAGAGGAGAACCCATTCTTATCCTCTGTGTCCAGAGACCATGAGAGTTTGGCCGTATGCAATGTCTTCACACTGCTTTCTAGAGTCATTGCACGTCATGGGGTCAACCAATGTGTTAGCAGAGAAATTGAGCAGAACTATCCTGATGTCTCACAAGTGGTCTCTCAATCCTACAGGGCACATTTGATCTGCAGTAGCTGGGGGCAACCTTGCACTGACCTCTTTGCCTCCTATCGCAACAACAAATGGAGCAGGTATTCACACGGATCCCTCCATAGAGTCAGTCACTGAGACACTCTCTGGTCTGCATTTGGCCCCTGGATCTCCTATATGTGTTTCCACTGTTACCTCTAATGAGCAAATTCATACAGAAAGCAAGACAGTGCAAGGCAAGGGTGATCCTTATTGCCCCATTTTTGGCCCTAGCAGACAAGGTTCCCCTATCTAAGGCCTCTACTAGCACATCCTCCATGAATAATGGATTACTATCCAAACCTACTAATTCACCCATCTGAACTGTTCCTCCAGATCAGAAATCCATAACATTAACTGCATGGTTCCTCCAATTTTAAATGTAGCTGGAGATGTCAGTGATCCCCCTGTGGTAATCAATGTTTTTTCTGCTTCTCAGAAACCAGATACTGGAAAAATATACCAGATCAAATGGAAGAAATTTTTTATTTTGACCATTTAGAATTCTTATCTGAGCTCTTTGATAATGGTTCCAGCTTTTCCGCCATCAAGGTTCAGATGTCATCTGTTTCCAATTTCATTTTGGATGCAAAGACACTCCTATAGCTTCATTAAAAATCGCTAAATCTTTTTTGAAAGGTACTTTCCTACTAAAATCTCCCAGTAAAGAAACAGCCCCTCCATGAGATATCACCATTATGCTGCAATCCTTGACCCAGTTTCCATTTTAACCTGCAACAACAACAGAACTAAAATTCTTTACTTGGAAAAACAATTTTCCTAGTGGTAGTGCCAGTAACATCAGCAGGACGAATTTTGGAGTTACAAGCACTCTCACGTAAACCTCCCTATTTAGTTTTTCACAGGGATAGAGTCTTCCTTAGAACCAGTGTGTCCTTTATTCTGAAGGTGGCATCCCTAAACCGGACCATAAGCTGACCTGTAGTCTTCCCAAACATTCGGACAAAGGAGAATACATGTTGCATATGTTAGACATCCACAGACAACTCAGATTCTACATTCACAGAACAAAATAATTCAGAAGAGATGGTCAATTGTTCATTTAATTTTCAAAATCAAAGTTTAGGAAAGCAGTGGTGAAAGTTACTTTGTTGATGGTTGTCAGATTGTATTACCTTTGTCTAACATAAGAAGAATTTACCCTTATGTAAACCTTAGGATCTTTTAACTAGGGCAGTTTTTACTGCAGTAGCCTTCCCTAGAGGACTTTCCATTGATGACATATGTACTGTGGGCACTTGGTCTCTGGTACATACATTTGTATCTTATTATAAACTAAATGTACAGTCCAGGTCACATTCTTCTTTGGTTCCACCATACTCAGGAGTATCATTCCTTCATACTGCCCAGTTTAACAGCTTAGGATTCTGTTCTATGTGTATGAAATGGGCAAAAACAGATAACACTGAATACAAAAGTTATGTACTTACCATAACATTAGATCCATGGTGTTTTGAGTTTCATCCGGTTCAATCTCCTTCCCTCCTGCCCCCTTCTGGATAGTCACCAGTGGCTTTGAGACAATTGAGTAGACCCCTTATTCCCTCTCTCTGCAGTCATGTGAGGCTGTACCCATTTTTTCTCAGCAGGTTGGGATTATCTATCTTAGGGTTTCCTTATACAGGATTGTCCAGTTTTCAGACAAAGAAGGGAGGCAAACAATCTGAGCAGCTAATGTTGAGTCCAGAGAACTATGGGTAGAGAAGGAGTCGGAGTTCTGGATCCAGAGAGGCTTCAGAGTCAATGCTGAGGTCAGATCTGGGAAGATCTGACAACCAATATGTTTAAACTGGATGAAAATCATTCAACACAGATCTAATGTTATGGTAAGTAAATAACTTTCTTGTAGCTCACAGACAATATTTGCACTTATGTATTGTATGAGAATGTAAATTATATAATCAGCTATGGAGTATTTAAGACGCTGTACAAGTGAAATTGTAGTTGATTTTAGTGTGGTTTGGTGTGTGGCAAGTCTGGTAGCTTCAGAAAGGAAACAGCATTTACCTAGTAGATGTGTGCTATATGGGCTGTGTAAGAGATAGTGGCAATACTATATTATGAGTAATACTTAATATCCCAGTACTTACTAGAAACTGGACTCATAGGTACCACCACTTAAGTTGGAGGAATTAAACCACTGCTCTACAGATGGCTTGCTAGAAATAGTTATATCTATTTACCCTTGATATCTTTCCATCTCATGATAGTGGGCATATTTATAAGGTATGCAGTCACCTGCTTTTCTACTGCTGGGAAAGAAAAACAGTTTTCAAAATAAGATCTCAGTATGTAAGTTTTATAGAATCTTCCAAACAGTTTCAGGCAGTTATTGCACATAACATCTGTATGCTGTTTTTCCACACTGAAATATTTTTAATTAAAAAATAGGCATCATACACTAAGAACTATAATGGTGACTTCAGAATTGGACGGTAAGCCATTCATGTGTAACTAGCCAGATGTAGTTTAAACAAAACCCTTACATCTAGAGTCACTGACCTACTTCCCAGTGGCTACCAGTTACAAAACTAATGAGATCTTGTCTTCAGACTAGTAGTTGCACCACTCAGGATGAAAGTCTGTATCTGTTCATGTAAGTGGGGCAAGTCAGGGATCATAGAGGTGAAGTAGTGCTTGAAGGAGTGGTGCTGGAAAGCACTGCTTGGGGGCTTATTATTTATTTCAGACTTTTGATCTGCAGTGCCTTTCTCCACAGAAAACTAACCCTGCTTAAGTGCTTTTACTGTTTTGATATGTGTCACTTACATTTTTATTGTAACTGTTTGGTTTGGATTACACCCTTTATTGTGCTTATGTGGATTGCCAAGGACAGTCCTTTAGCTTTCTTTACTTTGTTAACGAGGAATACCCACTGGACACAGCTGCCACTTTTCAGGGTCATCCTGGGAGCACCGTCTGGTCAAGTGACTTGATTAGTGTGTGTGACACAGATTGCCATTGGAAATCATGGAATCAAGCCCAGCACTACAGGATGGAGCTCAGGAATAGTTATTAATCTGTGAGCTAAACTGCCAGACCCAATTTTCTGAGTACATACCTTGTTGGTTTTAGGGTAGGTTGGGGTCTCTGCATCTGTTGCCCTTTCTCTGCCAGTGGTGAATATTTAAGCCTACATAACACTACAGCTGCAGATGTGTACAATAATCTTTTGCAAACACGTAATATTGTCTTTGCCTATCAGAATTGTAAAGTTCAGAGCAGAAGAGCACAATGTATTTCACAGATCAGACAAGTCCAGACCTGCTTAGGGTATGCATAACTGCACAGGCTATAGGAGCTGTGAGTGGGCTAGCAGTAATGTATTTAATGAGCCACCATGGATGCATTTCTTGTGAGACATTTTGTTTTGCTGTCTGTTGTGTTTTTCACCACACTGAGACTGCACCATGCATAGAATTCCTTCAGGGTTCCTAAGACAGCAGTATTTCTGACTAGACTGCTAAAACAGTAGCAGAACATCTGTATCTGCTATCAGTGGCCAAAGAATGATTAGTATCTTTGACACTTAAGGGATAACTTTGGGAGGGTGAGTGTCAGATGCATACCCTAAATAACTCTGTTTTAAATGCAGTTAAACAAAAAATACAGGAAAATGCATTCCTTAATATTGCATTATTTGCAATGGCAACATCACCTGCATTAAATAAATACCATTATTGATACACAGACTAGTTAGTATCTGCAGACAAAGAAATCACAAAAGTGAAACTGTTAAAAATAACATATTCATCAGATTTTTTTTATTTTTATTTATTTTTTATGTATTTTTAAAATCATGCTAACACAGTACAACAAATAAAATAATCCCCGGGATTCATGAAGCTTGCACCAGGCGCACACATAGCGTAGGCATTATAACGCCAAATATGGCCGCCGAGCGATTCAGGTACGATCCAATTCCATGTACACTACTGGCGTATGCCAGATCTGCGCAGCCCCCAGCGTAGGTATGCAAATCACCCCATGTGCAGTGTCACACCATGCAAATGAAGGCATATAGCGATTCATGAAGTGGTGCAGGTGTAGCGTAAGCCCACGGAAATGTAAACCAAAAAACACGGTTTACATTTTCCCAAACAGAACATCGGAGCTATGGAAGAGGGCCAGACCCAGGTATCACAACGTTAACATATGCCAATGGCGAAATACACAGCCAATGGCATAAGAAAAGATGCACAATGCGTAAATAACAACATTTAATGTCATGTCCATAGTAACGCACAGCATAACCGCAGGGCATGTGTGCGGAAGCTGTAACATAAAGAAATAATATAAAAATGTCATAAAATCGCAACATAATAGGAATCAGGTTTACAGCATAATACACAATGGTAGGCATGGAACACCACAACCAAGGTGCAAGGGTTGCTAAGGGCTTGCAATAGTGTTCGGCGCGGTAACTATGAATTAGTAGTCAATGCCATGCAAATGAGGCAGATAATACTGAATCGCAAATGTCCCGCCGGATGAAGGTTGTACCATACGGCGCAGCGGTATAACACCGAGGAGTGGCTCAGAGGAGATACATGACTTCAGCAGAGGGATGTGCCACCGTAGCAGTAAGCACATTGGAGCATTTCAAATCTGGCCTGTTCATTGCTAAGCAAAGCTGCAGGATAGGGGTGGAGAGGAATCGTTTAGCTAAGAGCACACATGGTGGCCAAAAGCGCATGTGTACGAGGATGAAAACATGCCCGAAACCCAGTAATCGGATGCACGCGCTGCAAACAATAGCAGAAACAGGAAGGTCGGGGAAGAAAAGAAGGAAATGCGGAAGTAGGGTAATTGGAGTACTAATGAGCAATCAACACCAATCAACCCAGGAAGGCCAATCGACGGCAGCTGACAAGTCCGCTTACAGAAACCTGCAAAACAGGATAGGGGGGGCATTTGAATGCAAAGAAAGGAGGGGAGGTATTGGATTGCAAAGATAGGAGACCTGACACAGCAGAGCAAAGCAAACCGACAGCAGACCAGCAGTAGCACACATAACGCAAGATACGCCTGGTCCAGGAAAGTACAAATGAAGTAGGCTGCAGGATGCACGGCAGAAAATGGTAGGTGCAACGCGCAGAAATGTAAAGGGAAGGTCAAGAGGTAATCCACGGCAGGCAAATGTAATTCAACACCAAAGGCACCACAATAGTAGTTCCGGTAGTAAAACACATAAGATAACCTGTAGCTACGATCGTACATACACACCCTATGACATCATCGGTGTTCACAGCACAATAGTATAAAGTGTGAAAGCACCTAACACACACCTGTGTATTCCCAAACACCGCACCATAGGTGTAAACACACGGGGAACTTTTAAAATGTACATGTTGGGAGCTGCCATAGCTGTGATTCATCAGCATGTGTTAGAGACTGACGGTGTTGTGGAGGATGATGCCGACAACCACCGCAGGCCTCGGAGGAGAAGGAGAGTGTTCAGACCAAGGGTAACCTACCAGGGGCTACATGACCTGGAGATAGTAGAGCGTTACAGGATGGACAGGGACATCTTACAGCAAATAGTGGAGCTGTGCCGGCCATGCCTGAGAACAGAAACAACAGAGGGGAACCCATACCAGTGGACACGAAGGTATGTGTAAGCCTGCGAATACTGGCCACAGGTACCTTTCAAAGGCCAACTGGAGATATAATGGATATCTCACAGGCATCAGCATCCAGGGTACTACACTAGTTTCTAGATGCCATGTTACCACATGCCAATGAGCAGATATACTTCCCCAGAACTCAGGAGGAGTTGGCCAGCAATATGCGCCACTTCCACCATGTGGCACAATACCCGGAGGTACTGGGTGTGATATACTGCACGCACATACAAATCAAGTCACCACCCAGTGAGCAGGGCAGGCCCTACATAAACCGCAAGGGATTCCACTCCATCAACTGCCAGGTCATGTGCAATGCCCAGGGCATTATCATGGATGTGTGTGCTGGCTGCCCTGGAAGCTACCATGACTCCCATATCTGGCATGCCTCACAGCTGTATCAGGTATTTGTCAGGGGTGACATCCCACATGGCCATCTTATGGGGGATGCTGGCTATGCACTGGAGCCATGGATGATGACTCCCATCAGAAATGCACACACACCCATGCAAGAACGCCATAATGAGGCACACGCACAAACCAGAATCATCATAGAGCATGTGTTCACGATGCTGAAATCACGGTTCCGGTGCTTGGATACATCTGGTGGAGCCTTGCAGTACTCTCCAGGCACGTGTGCCCACATCGTCATAGTATGTGCCATGCTACATAATATGATCCTGCGGAAGCAGCTGCAGCAGGGACAAAATGGTGAAGGCCCTCATAGCCCACCACAATTGCCAAGGCCATTACAGGCACAGAGGGATTCAGACCATGAACACACTGTGCCAGCCCCAGTAGACAGATGGAGGCATGCCCAATATGCCTACGCCTTGGCAAAGAGGGAACGTATAGCACATACTCTGACAGTGTAGGCCCCACGGACTGACGCCTCTCCACCTGCACACACAGTAAAATGGATGGCACACAAACATGACCACCTGTAAATTGTAATGTATAGGTGGCCCAATGTGTGACTCCTACATAGGCAGCCCTCAAACATTGTAAACACAACAGCCAGTGGAACACGGAATGCCAACACCTGAACAGTACATGAGTCTTACAACATATGGTGCTGCTGTGTGCCTGTCACGTTCCCCGCCAGATATATATATATATATATATATATATATATATATATATATATATATATATATATATATATGTATATATATGTACACATATGCATATATATATAATACAGATAGAAAGGGCACTAGAGGGATATATGGTGATATAGATGGATTCAGCGATATCTGCAAATATAATAGATAGTTCAACGACATTCATAACATCTTGGAGGTACAAATAAATAGGATACCGCCAACCATGGAATGTGTAACATACCGACATGCGTAACCACAAGGCTGAAAGACCAATAGAACACAGTACCAGAACAGTACATCCGCGAGTAGTAGTATGATGATATGAAGGGACAGTTAGTCATCGCTGCCGGTGTCACGGTCCACGTAGGCACTGTGTTCAGCTGTGTCTGTGAGTGCCGTAGTCTGTGTAAGTGTGCATTGAGGATGCCGTGTGCGTCTCTGTGTGACTGTAATGTGTGTGTGTGTCCGCAACATGTGTATGTTGGTGCCAAGTCAGAGGCAGATCAGTATGGTAGGTGTGGGTATAGCTAGCCGTAGGCATACGGGTACTACCTGTACCACAGTAGGAGGGACAGCCCTACCCTGGGCAGGTGTGTCCTGACATAAAACAGTACAATGGGCAAATGTCCGAGATGGTAGGACATAAATATGTCCCATATATAATGTAACAGTCGTATTTAAAAGTTATGCCTGTATGTAAGAAACTTAAATGTTACATGCAATATGATAAGTAGCCAAAGTCACACAACAATAGGTATGTAGTGAGGATAAAAGTATGTGCTACCTGTGTACTGACTGTGGCTATGTGTTGGCCTGTAAACACCCGCTTTGTGTCCCGCAAGTGTCCAACAATGACCATATGAAAAGGTGGCAACCCATGGCAAACAGGCTCTTTTAACAACACAACCACAATGACTGCAAATATCTGGGACAGAAATACAAGGGATAGCTGTCACTTACACATATCCCCTGATATATCGCTGCAATTACGGAGGTATACAAGTAGCAAGCTCACCTGCAGACGATATAGAAACCAATTAACAATGGCCCAACGTACAATCCCATAACAGAAGTCTACTAACTGTTAGCTGTCTAATTAGGGAACGGAGCCCACACACATATATACGGATTATGTAGTAATGCAAGGCCCATAAACCGTATATGTTACGTACAACCACCGACATCCCCCCACACTAGAAACTAAAGCAATACAAACTGTAATAGCAGCACAAACATCCAGTCAGTCAATTACATCTGCAGAACCCTCAACATACCATGTGAGAGACACAATTAAAGGCGTCATGCAAAATTGCAGGTGTTGTATAATGGAACAAACAGCCATGTTACAGGTTTTGATTGCAATACTCCGTTATCAGACGTCAGGATGACAGGTACACCCACATGTTGAACCAAATACTCTACCTGTCACACACAATCCACGGGGGACATGAATCCAAACTATACTTGTCTCCATGCATAGCAGTTGCAGTTACACATAACAAAACACAATACAGACCGTCTCCCCGAAGGTAGGGCAAATAGGCAACTCCCAAGTGGAGAATCCAATTATACCCCACTGTCGCCATGTAATTGGCGAATGGAGTAGCTGCAAAGCTGATATGCAAGTAATTAGCCACTCAGGAACACCAATTGGTGGGAAGAATCCACATGTTGCAGGTATCGACGTATATAAGGATGACCTGCCAGACATTCAAAACGTATGCTCATACCGAATAACAGTTGAAACACTGTGAGAGAGATAGAAACGAAATGCCGTAACGACAATAAGATATGTAGAATGTCCGATATGTAAGGTTATATATAGCATGATCTGTATTAATTATTGTTACTGTATGTATAGCCTGTTTTGCATTAATTAAACATGTCCGCAATGCATAAAGTGGGGAAAGGTATTTATGTAATGATGTCTTGCTGACCATACTAACGCTTGTAGAATCTGTGCGTCCAGCAGTGGGACACAAGGTACACAGCACAAACACCACAAGGGATGCTACATGAGGGCATGAAACAGAACAATGCCATACAACCCGCCGTCAGTGGTATGATATGTCCAACAAGGACGTGCCATAGCAGGGGATAGTATATGTTGATATACTGTCACAGCACGCATGTGTATCATTAATGACATATGTAAGGTGGTCCCGGTGTGCAAGTATGCTTTGCATTATGGGATATTATGTGAAATATGTGTAATGTATAGTATTATAGGTAGATATGACAGATATTCTACACAGCATAACAGGCATATCATGCATACCACAGGTATCGTCTATTGGTATGTACAATAACAGGATACATATGGCCTGTAGGTATGGGGCATAGTAATAGCATGAAAGGTAATCTAAATGGTAGGGCTACCAAGTAACCATGCACAAAGGACATGTAATAGCTGCACAGGTGCATAGTGGGGTACTATGCAGTCTGGCAAGTCCATGTGTAAGCACAACTACAGTGTTCACACTAGTGGCACCTCTCCAGGGTAGTGTCCTGTGAAGAGCAGAGCCAGGTGTCATGTGCACCACTGCACAGTACAGCCACTGCAGTGATCCCAGGCCTACATGTGTCTCCCAACCACCAAGGGAGGTATCACATGAACAGTGCTACTGAGTGTCCCTGCGTGATGTACATAGGACTTATGTTCCACAGCATGGTGAGTGTCCGGTTTGGGAAATTAACCCAGAAGCACATCCCACTCATTGTGGCGTGTGTGCACATATCCATGAGCATGTTGCTCACAGTGGCCTCTGCTTATGTTGCGTATGAGGAGTATATCCATCAATAATGTTGTGGACATGGGCCCTGTCTGATCAGCAGAGGTCATCCCTGAGTATGTAGTATGCAAATGTGTACAGATGTGGTGTCCGTAGTGCAGCTGCATATTTAAACCATCGGAGCTCAGTAAACGTCATGGCGTGTTAATGTTGTGGCATGTAAAGCTGTAGCTGTTGTGTAAGGTACACCCTAAATGGGGTGGTGTACCCTTGAATGTGTGTAGATGTCTTGAGTTCAGAGGTACAGTGGGTGCCTATGTACCAGTTACACACCCAGTACAGATAGGTGTGGTCACGTAGAAGGATATCCATGTCACAGTGGCAATACGGTAACCACAGGAGTGGGTGCGACATATGTGTGTACTGCAAACATGTACAATGTAATATGTATGTAGGGGACTAACATCCATGTGATAGTCAGTGGGTGAATGGTGTAATGCAAAGGTGATGTGCATGCACCTTGTGTCATGCAGCTTGATGCCATGATAGTCTGATTATGTATCTGTCACAGCGACACCCGTATGGTTGGAGTCAGTATCAGCTGGTGGAGCAATCATGGCGCTTGGTATGTAGGGGTTTGAAAGCTAGGCAGGGAAAGTCCCCTGTGCCAGCCTGTTCCGCAGGAAAGCATACACTGAACATGAGGGCCCTATGACTGAGGACCGAGGTATGCCAAATGTACCTAACATGTAGTAGGTACTATGGTATGCTGGCCTCACTGTGTGTCCTGTCCATGAGCCACATAGCATAACATCCTGAGACACAGGGTACGATGTGCAGGTGTATGTGTATGTTGTCAATACCAGAATGAGGAATGGTGCTGAAAGGTAATGAGAGGACAATGTAGGATGTGTGGGCTCCCGTACCATCAGCAACTGCCCTGGTAACTGTATGAAAGGAGTCCACCATGTGTAAGGGCCATGTTCTGGCCTTAACAAGCCCAACCCGGGTGGCAGCAAAGGACCGGAGCCCAACAATATCTCTGAGAATGAAGTCCTTGATGATGTGCCCCATAGCCATGCAGAACAGTCCAGTCAGGTGTGTAGGACTATAGTTCCACTCGTGCAATGCAGTGCCACCTGTGTGTAGTGTGATAAATGCTGCTGTGTGCCATTCAGGGGCTACAATGTCTGAAACAAGGCTATCACTGAATATGGTGGCCTAGTGGGGAGACATGTAATTCAGAGGTTGGTGGAAATCACAGCCTGGGATGTTGGAAGGTGACATGGGGCCAGTGTCCCAGGACATATAGAGTGTAGGTCAGTACTGTGTAGGTGTGACCACAGGGACACCACAATGTTCATGTATGGATTGCGGCCCTGTAGTGAGTGAGAGGGTGTATTGTCAGCATTGAATCCATCCTCCAGCATGTCGCCAACAATACCTGGGTCTGCAATGTTCCTGAGTGACTGTTGTATGTGACAGCAGATGTGGGTCTTGCCATTGAATACTGACATACCACCATAATGCCTGGTGGTACACCCCGGAATGTGTGGCAGTCATGTTTACGTAACTAGTCTTGGAGTATGTGATGAGGGACCCTGTGGCCCCACCACGGCTGACCAGTGAGCCACCCCACACATGGGAATGTACACCACTGTGCAACAGCCTACACCTGTTGTTGTACATCATATGTCCATGGAACATGACCACCAGAGTGGCGTCTGTTATCTGGTGTGTACCATCATGGCTCTGTGTGGAATAGCATGATCCATGCAGTTGTGTACATGTTAATTAAGTGCACTGGGGTATGTGTCAGCATTTGTATGTGCATTGTCCATCTGCGCGGGTGTCATGATGTTAACAACTGCTGTCAGCAGACGTCTGTAGTAGGTGTTGTAGTGCACATGTACTGTGTATGCTGTGATGGGTGTGTTGCCGCGATGTGGCTAACAAGGTCAATTAGCATATGTTCAGAATCCACCAATGAGGGGATAACCCCAGGTGTGTAACACCAGTCAAATGGTGGTAGTGTTCATGCCAAGGGTAATGTAGGTCTTGGAGGTGGTGTGTATGGGTTGATCCAGCAGAGCGGAGGGTATGACTCATGGATGTGTCGGTACATGAGTGGCTATCCCAGTGAAGTGTGGGGTAGTGTCAGTCACACATCAGTAGTAGCTGAGGCCCACTGTCCACTATACCAACATAGAAGGTATGTTACCCGTGGGGTATGATGTTGACTCTGTCACTTGTTACAATGTGTATAGCGGTCCCGGACACAGTTAGTTGCACGTGGAGCACCTCTGATGCATTGTGCTAAGCAACTTGCCAGGATGTGTGCAAAACATAGTGGGATATGGGAACCCTTCAGCTGTGGGTGTGCCGGTCCACGTATGTGCCCGAAAGGTTTGGTCTGGCTATAACCTGTCATTGCAGGTGTGCTCTGCAGAGCCTAGAGGCAGGTCCCAGTCACTGCAGAGATGTTTGAGTGGTGCATTATAAGGTGTGCCTTGCCTGCGTGCGTCACAGAGGAAGATGCAAGCAATGTGTCACATGACCCCATGTCGCACCTGCCAGTTACTGCCCTGCCGGTGACAGTTATTGGAAACTCTGCAAGACAGGCAGTATAGAAGCAGCAAGAGCCTTACATGTGAGCTGTACTCCCAGGGCTGACAGGTGCAAGTCATCTGTGCCACAGCATTGTGTTTGACCAGGACAGTCATAGCGGACAGATACCACATGCCTGTGGAATGACAATAGGAGCATAGGCAACTGTTGAAGTGACACAGTCGGTCATTGTACAGTGGTATCGTGTCCGGACGAATGCAAAATGCTCCCCAGGGCTAGGCCCACACCCTCAGGGCTATAAGACTGGTGAGCTATTGCATGTCCCTGCACACGTAGTCTGTGAAGTGGCATCACAGGGCAGTCACACTAACATGGCGAATGACAGACATATCGTACCTGGTGAGGTGTGGCATGGGTGCATAGGTTATGTTGCAGAAGCAGTTACCCTACAGAAAGATGTAAGGGACTAACGCCTTGTGTAGCCTGCTGTGTGGAACTGCAGTGTGACACCCTACAGAGTCAGCTATGACTGGTGTGTTCCGAATGTTATAACTCACTATTGGCTGTATGTGGTGGACACACATTAGTCTGTGGGCTATAAGCTGGTGATGTTGTCTGCCATGATGGGGGCTACCTCTGGTGCCTACAGTGAGTATGGAGACGTACTGCACAGGTTGTCCTCGTAGGTGTGGCCAGTGGTGTAGATCATGTGGACTATGTGATGGGTGGGGTGTGTTGCGAATGTTACACATCCCCAAATGACTGTCAGGTGCAGTCAGGGTTGGCTACAGCATTACCCCCAGCCATAGCTGTCAGCCTCCTGTCCCCAAACTGAGGAACATTAGCCCTCATACAGTGTGACAAATGGGCGAAATGTGGAACACTTACAACTGGCTTACTAACAGCGTCAACTAGGAAGGGCATATGATGGCTAAAATAGGCTGGTCTTATGTATAAAACAGATATTCCAATGAATTAATATGATTCCCATCTATTTAGCCATGGCTAGCAGGTAAACTATGTACAACAATGAATGTGTGACAGACCCTTCCAATGTGGAACCTTGAGGAACATGCACCTTTTAGAACCCCAAATGAGGTACGTTCCCCGTAATGAGGTACAGCTGAGAGCTATGGGCTCTGCACGGCTGCAGACGTGCATCCCCCACAGGCTGTAGTGCCGTATGTTGGGAGGTGAGCATTGAATGTGTACATGAGACAATTGCTCTATTGCCACATGTATGACATATCCTTCATATAGACAGGCAGTAGCACTGGTACGTGACAGTTGGACATGCCTGTATATACAACCATGTCCCACAGGATATGTGCGTTACGTGTGTACAACAGCTGTCGTACCTTAAGCAAGCTGGGAAGTGTAGGACAGCCAGTGTACTTGTGGGAAATGGAGTGGAATGGGCGCTATAGTAATCAGTAGCTCATGACATGCTCACATGTTCTGAACAAATGCCTAGCATGACCATACAATACAGATAGGGTGTTGGATAATATCAACACACAAGTGGTGATGACAGTCATTTAGGGTGGCACCGCACTATAACCCTGCTGAGTATGGTGTGCATGTCCATGAAAGCACTGTAGATGTTAGCAGTACAGATGTACAAGACAGCACAGATATTTGATTACAAATACCTTTGCATGTCACAGGAGTGTTCCACCAGTGGCCTGTTGACAGACTCAGAACTACATAAGGTGCAAGAGTGACATGTGCACAGCACATCAGTGCCAGATACAGTAGAACAGGGTTAATGTGTTGTACCCCACCCTCATTGTAGACCATACCACACAGACAAATGTTAGGCATCTGTGTATGTAAGGCTGTGAATGGCCATGACCTATCAATATAGCTGTGTCAGTGTTGTGAGCAACATACAGAATGGGCTGTGTGGGTGAGGTGTGTGACATATGTGCACAGTCTGATGGATGATACCAGCAGTGTCACCGCTAGGTGAACATCCCTGTACCCATAAACTACTACCTAGGCTGTGGCAACATTATGGACACTGTGTAAGGGATGGTGCTGTGCAGTGCACCCCCCGACATGGTGACGTCTCCAGGCCCCTTAGGTAGTCATATGAGGTACCCATGTCATGTCAGGGTGCCATCCATGAGCACGGAGATCACTGGACAGGCAAATACAGCACTGTGGTGACCAATATTGGATCACATTCCACCTGTAAGGGGTAATGGCTATGCATGGATGTGCGATACCAGCCTTCACAATCCACACCTCCACTATGCAGCTTGCTGTCTACCTTGCAGAAGGACATTTGCTACGCCATGATGATGGACATGCTACATGTCCATATCCTGATCTATATGACATATGTCATGGACAGCCACCATCCTAATACTAGGATCGCCACAAGCTGGACAGATCCCTGTGTCATATATGTGACATACTCCCGCCATACCATGCAACCCTGTACATCAAAGCTGCACATGTCATCCCAGTCATAAATGGTGTGATGGCCGCATGGTAGATGTACTATCAACTGACTGGATCAGTAATGTGGCACTGATGCACCTTGCAGTGGCACAATGGCTGTCTGGTACAGCGTGGTAACCGTGCCCGTACATGCTATGGTTGATGACCATCCGTGCGAATGTCATCTGACTATCCATTGTCCCATGTCTATCCCATGTGTAATACAGGCGATCCGTGCCAGGATGTTGAACAGTTGTACAGTACTATGTAGATGTATATGGCAAAACACATGCATGTACAGGTGTCCATGCATATGTGTGCATTGTCACTGCTCAAGTCCATTACGGCTGTGTCTGTGTTGACATGTGACATATACACAGCATCCAGGTCAACAGTAGTACCGTGGACACATCAAGACATGTGCAGATAGGTAAGAACACAAGTGCAGGCAAATAGACATGCCCACAGCAAGACAGCATTTACATGGAGTATGAACACTGTAATGAGGTGACACACATATATGGTGATGATATCCAATGCATAATGGGTGTGACATGTGTGACACAAACACGTCAGTCATGTCAGTGTCATGATGCTTTGCAAAGATAACTGTGCAGATGCAGTAGATGTCATAGAAATGTATGTGCAGCAGTATCTCTGTACATCTCTGAAACTGTAACCTGTCACCATCATTATGTTTTACAGATAATGCCCCATACACGCCTCCCAGCATACACCCGCCAGGAGGATGATGTCCTCATCCCACAGCTCCATGACAACTCTGACTTGTTGTTCAGCCATGTGCCGCAGCATGCCCAGCAGAGGGATGACCTGTGGCAGGTTCTACGCAGGAGGGTGAATGATGTGGGTGGCCATAACCGCACCTACCAGCAGGTGCGCAGACACTGCACGGACCTGATACGACATGCAAAACAGCGTGCCACTGCAATCGCCAGGGAACAAGGTGGAACAGGTGGTGGGCCACCAACCCAGCCCCCACTCACACACACCAAGGATCTACTGGCCAGTCTGGGGCCACACAGGGAACAGCATCCAGAAACACTAGCTGCCATTGTGGAGGTGGGTGTCTCCCAACCAATGAGCCTGGACTTGCCTGGTAAGTCAGTACTGCACATATGGCTATTATATCCCATGTAGTTGCATGTGTCACTGTACATTATGTAAAGTAACAACATATGCCAGGTATGTGGACACACATGCTGCATACTACAGTATGCTATGTTGTGTATGCACACATGTGCATACTATATGCTATTACACAGGTGAATGTGTACACATGCACAGTGCAACCTGTGGCTGTCATACATTCATGGATAATGTTCATACTGGTGTGTCACCCCTATACAGGTAACTCTGGCGTGCCGCACAGACATGGGTCCATTGCAACTGACACTGTCATCAGTATCAGGCATGTTACAGTGTAGATCTATTTGCCATGTGGCCAGTTAACACTTGCACACCTGATGTTTGTTCCAGTCACGATATGCAGGTCGCACCACCCTTCATTCACACACGCCACCCATGTGCAATATATACAAATGTAATGATACACAGACGTGATACCACAGTACTTGACATTGCGACATGTGTGGTCAGCTGTGCATACAACAGTGGAGGTGTTCTACAATGGAGGCATATGTAGTATGCATTGGAACAACATGTGTGTTACGCACACAGTACCACACAGTGAGCTGTGATATGGGCAGCCCACAAGTGTCACCATTGTGTCATATGCCCCTGCATTGGGTGCACACATTGTGATGTGCCACCTGACATGTCCCAGACATGTAGTGCTCTGTCTGCAATATTGTCATACTATCGCATGACCTATACCCCACATACCAAACATACAACCCGTTGTCTGCATAGTCCTGTGGATTGTGACATATCTGACATGTATGGGTGTATGTCATATGGGACAACACAGACATGTGGAGAAGATGCCCATCACACACAATTGGCCAACACATGTGCACACATGGCCATGGGGGATGGCCAGAGACATGTAGCCACACAGTACTTGGGATGTGTATACACCCTGTTGCACATTGTCCACACATGGTCCAATTATAGCCTTAGTTGACCGATTATACAGTTGATGTGGTACACTGGGCAACCTAAATGCCTGTGCACAGCTACTGGAGGTGTCACTGAAGTCTACCATATACGATCTGTCAAACATCATGACTGTGTTGCAGTTATGGCTATGCAATGTGTACATATTATGCATTCTACAGCAGCATACATGCCTCATGTTGCCATGCAATGGCACAGTGTCTGTACTTCACACTGTATAGCAATGTAGACAGCTCACACTACCCTCCCATGCTCATGCACATTTGCTAAACATGCATTCTCTCTGTAGGGCATACACACAACACTGCAATGTGAAGCCCATTATGATGCTGTACATGTGTCAGGACACCATTGTGTCAAACATGTATGCATGTTAATGCACATGTCAGCAGATTACATGTCAAGGTCACGTCAGCCATGTGTACTGTTATCCTGTTCTGGGCCACATGGTGTATCACGGGGATGCATGCATACTACCATGATTGTGTGAACTGCATGGCTACTGATATGACACCTGCTTGCTGTAGTGTGCACCCCAGGGAGGTATGCTTACTAACACTATTAATGTCTGAGCTGCATGCCCTCTGCTGTATCACAGGCATGCTGCATGACATCTGACAAATCACATGAATGGTGTGTCTGTGTGTGTCTGTGTATGTGTGTGTGTGTGTGTGTGTGTGTGTGTGTGTGTGTGTGTGTGTGTGTGTGTGTGTGTGTGTGTGTGTGTGTGTCTGTGTGTCTGTGTGTGTGTGTGTGTGTGTGTGTGTGTGTGTGTGTGTGTGTGTGTGTGTGTGTGTGTGTGTCTGTGTCTATTGTACTTTACAGCATTTCTTTGCATTCACAGGTGATGTAGGTGCGTTACCCTCCTGCGGTCCATCTGATGTTAGTGTCCCCACAGATACTAGCAGTGATGAACATATGCATGAGGTACAGGCAGGGTTGTCAGGGGCTGAATCTGTGCCAATGGTTACCATCCCAGCTATGTCCCCCTCTTCCCCGCACACAGTTCTGCTGCCAACACATACCGCGTCACCGGTGGCCATAGAGGAAGGACAGTCAGCATCTGTTGGCATGGAACAGGAATGTGTGGTGCCTACAGAGGGTGTGTCTACACACCATGGTGTCAGTGTAATGACTGACACCATGGTGTCAGTGTAATGACTGCAGATGTGCCACACAGGCATGTGGCCGGTGCTGCTCGTAGGAGGACCTCTGGCAGACATGCACCTGCAGGACAGAGTGCAGCAGCTGGTATCACCAGACACATGTTCCAGACTGTAATGGCGGCACAGGCACGTGCTGAATGGCAGAACAGAGAAGGGCAGAGGCTGCAGAGGGCTGCTATCCATACCCTAAATGACAACATCCAGGCATTGGCAAATGCTCAACAGCAGATTGCTAATGTTCTGGATAGGTGACTAGGTGAAATGGTCGGAATCCTTGACCGAGGCATGGCAATCCATGAGCGGGAGCTGTCTGTGCTGGAACACCTGGTAGGTGTGAGGCGTAGGCCACGTGGACGTAGGCCAGCAACACCACCTAGTGTAGGTCGACATGAGCGTGCCACCTCACATGCCCGCTCCCATAGTGCCGGTAGCAGTAGCAGTGCAGCTGGTGCTGCGCTGTCAACACAAGGACACAGCAGGCCATGTGGATGTGGTCCTGGACGGTCTCAGCGGGGACACGGTTCCAGCGGACATGTGTCGTCGGACAGTAGCCACTCTGTACCTCCACCTGGTAGTGCCCGTGCAACCCCAGGGAGGCACAGGTCATGTGGCTGTGGACAGACACAGTGAGCTGTATAACCTGCACTGTACAATCTGGGGCTGTCAATTATACCCCGTGTAGGCATCACAAATGGCAGAACTGTGTACACACATACACGCACACAGCAAACACAACTGTTGGGCTCCACAGCATCCACATGCATTGTGCACAGACATGTACTGTCAACTCACCGGCCCTTACACACACACATGATGTTATCCATTGGTGCAGCCTATGCCCCTGGCAAACATATCACCCTGTGCATATGATGAAGCCTGTGCCGCATCCCTGTCATCCACACCATCGGTGCAGGGTTATGCACAAATATTCTGATGCACCGGGTGAACTGCATAGTGAGAGGTGTATGTAATACCTGTGTATGCATAGTGAGGGATGTGTATGTTGCAGTGGTTGTGTGTGAATACTGAGAGTTGTGTATGTGACATAGGTTGTGTACTGTCGACATGCACCAGTCATACCATGTAGTGCAGGTGCAGCATGCATTGTGATGTGTTCACGGTATGTGTCTCGGTTACATCTGTAGGACCATGTTGGTTGTGATACCCTGGTTCCCTCCTATGGTGTACTTGCATGTGCCTACAGGTAGCAGTGTTTGCAGTCCCCCACGTGTAACTGTGGATTACACACAGGCACGTCTGGCAATATCAGCATGCTACACGTACCCTCAACCTGACTGTTGGACACACCAACATGACACAGATGTCCGCACATATACTGCACCTGACGCATGTGGTCGGTGCCACAGGTTACACTGGACAGAGACGTGACATACATAGCAGGACACATTACAGGTATGGTGACATGGTGCAGGGGTTGTACACAGCGGCCTGGCCAATGATGATGTGAGGTGTCACTTGGTAGCTGGAGGCCACACTGTGCAGCAGTAGGACCCTGTAACAGTACGGGAACATGGCCGCATTCACGGGGTGTACACCACTATAACACACACCCCATAGTGTGCAGCTGGCAACCCTTGCCTGTGTGGTCATCACCCTCACACTACTAGGCACCCACATGACATGTCACAGAGAAGGGACATGCACAGGTAGCCAGTATGGCTGGGACCTATGGCATCAACAGGGTTGTGCAATGCATCACCATTACGGGTTAGTAACCATGTGGGGCTAGAGATCATTTCCTACCGTATATTAGCATACACCCTCACACCAAGCACCAGACATACATACAGACACACACACACTGTGGTGACCACATGTGTATACGGACAGCCGACGTGTGTGATGCACCACACAGGCCGACATCATGCTTTCCACACTGACGTATGTACAGATCTCTACAATGGTGTACAGGGATGTGTGCAACTGTGACATATTCCCTGTGATATGTGGCATCCCTGGTCACACATTTGGACACACATGGCAGTGCTGGGAATGATACACCTGCCATATGATGACACGTTTGATAGACATGCTGTGGTATTGATTGCATTCTGTGTACCAACGCTATATCTGGCCGATGTACTGCTATATGCACACGGGAGGTTGTAGGTGTTACAGGTGCCATGTGACATATAGTTGTTAACACCTGACCGCTGTGTATGCATTATGTCAGCACCGTCACGTAACAGCGACATAGTGTACCGTTTGCACATGGCATGATAGGATGGTGCATGACACAACTGTGAGCCACCCCCTGCACACATACATCTAGACAGGTGGTTCGCCACGTTATGTACACACATCCCTCCATACATGCTGTTTGTATGTCACCATATAGAGGTGTCAATGATGGGTCTGCATTGCGTCTGCATGTCGTAGGTAGGTGCAACTATGTTGCAGACATCGGCCACTGCACATGCATGGTTCCTGCATGCACAGTACAGATGTCACATGTGTCTCCTGTTGCCATGTTTGTATGCATTGCTATTGTTGGACATGTGTGTTGACATACATAACACATGGACTGCAGTATGATATCATGGGTGTCACAGGCGACCAGTACAAGGGTATATGTCCCGGTCAACGCTGCTACCCCCTGTAGTGTGAGCATTCAACAGACATGGGCCCACCTTCCATTCATGTGTGTAGTATTGATTAGGCCAGTGTTATGCATGTGTTATGCAGTCCATGCACACATCCACACAATCACATGTATGACATATCCAGATGTGTGTTCATTGGTGTACAGCAACAGTCAGGTGTCACAGCTGTGTAAGGGCTGTGGTATGTGTTGAGCTGACCTGTTCATGTATACTGGTATCATTGCAATGCATAACACCTGTTGGATCCCTGTTGATACATGTGTACTTTGCACAGCTGGTGTACACCACTGTACAGCCCAGTGGTCATGTGTCACATGGTGTTGTGTGAACGTACGTCTGTGTAGTGCTGCACCGACGACATGGTGCTGACTTGACAGCTACAGTGTACACTGCAGTGTGTACGTGTGTGATCTGCACCTGTGACAGCTGTGATGGCAGCTGTGTGTGTACAGGTCACTGCATGTGTGACCGCCCTGTGCATGAGGACAGATTTACCTTACTGTGCCCGTCTGTACTGTGCCCTTCTGTGTGTATACTCCATCTGCATGCAAGACGGCCCTTTGCTACTGCTAAGTGTGTGAGCATGCCCAGTATGCTGTTGTGTAGATGGACACACAGTACATTCCACACTGCGCCCTTCCGTGATTAGACTCCGTGTGCATGCAAGATGGCCCTTTGTAACTGCTAAGTGTGTGAGCATGCCCAGTATGCTGTTGTGTAGATGGATACAAAGTACATTCCACACTGCGCCCTTCCGTGATTTGACTCCGTATGCATGCAGAGTTGACCCTTTGCAACTGCTGTGTGAGCATGCCCAGTACGCCGTTGTGTAGATGGACACACAGTACATTCCAAACAGACGTGTGATACTAAGCGTGTGGGCATGGCCATTGACATCCTGTATAGCCATGGTGGTCATCCAGGCAACCAATGTCCATTTTCAATGTCACGATGGATGCCTACATTGAACACACTGGTTGCTCTCTCGAAGGGTGTACTGTCTGTGGCGCATCCCGTATCTATTTAGTGTTGTAGTGCTCCGTAGATATTTAGTTGGCCCGATGACAGCACTGCCGTGTTTGTGTACGTCTACCTTGGGACAGTAAAATGCTTTCAGACTGCTCACTCTCTAAACATTCCTATCGGCATCTTTGCCTTTGCGGATGATGTCACCCACCTAGGAGTATGCCTCTGGGAGTGCTGTGTTCAGTAATCTCGGTAGCACATTCTGTAAATGCGTAATGCTGTAGTGTATTAAAGTAGTTAGGTGTATGTTCAACTCCCGGCCCTTCCGAGTGTGTGTGTGTGTGTGTGTGTGTGTGTGTGTGTGTGTGTGTGTGTGTGTGTGTGTGTGTGTTTCTAGCTGCCTGGGGACACAGTAATGCTTTTAGATGCCTCACAACACATACATTCCCTATCGGCGTCTTTGCCTTTGTGGATGATATCACCCACCTAGATGTATGCTTCTGGGAGTGCTGTGTTCAGTAATCTCGGTAGCGTGTTCTGTAAATGCGTAATGCTGTAGGGTGTTAAAGAAATTAGGCGTATGTTCAACTCCCAGCCCTTCCAAGTGTGTGTGTGTTTCCAGCTGCCTGGGGACACAGTAATGCTTTTAGATGCCTCACAACACATACATTCCCTATTGGCGTCTTTGCCTTTGCGGATGATGTCACCCACCTAGAAGTATGCCTCTGGGAGTGCTGTGTTCAGTAATATCGGTAGCGCATTCTGTAAATGCGTAATGCTGTAGTGTGTTAAAGTAGTTAGGTGTATGTTCAACTCCTGGCCCTTCCAAGTGTGTGTGTGTGTTTCTAGCTGCCTGGGGACAAAGTACTGCTTTTAGATGCCTCACAACATATACATTCCCTATCGGCGTCTTTGCCTTTGCGGATAATGTCACCCACCTAGAAGTATGCCTCTGGGAGTGGTGTGTTCAGTAATCTCGGTTGCGCATTCTGTAAATGCGTCATGCTGTAGTGTGATAGGGCACTTAGGTGTAAGTTCGATTCCCAGGCCTGCCAGATGTGTGTGTGTGTATGCTCCCGTCTGCCTGGGGACTCAGGTTATGCTTTTAGACGCTTCGCAATACAGATATATCCTGCTGACGTCTTTGTCTTTGCAGATGTTGACACGCACCTAGTAAAATGCCTGTGTGTCTGCTGTGTTTAGTAATCTCAGTAGCGTGTTCTGTAAATGCATCATGCTGTAGTGTGATGGGGTAGTAATGTGTTGGTTCGATTACCAGCCCTGCCACGTGTGTGTGTGTATGTCTGTATCTCTCTCTCTCTATATATATATATATATATATATATATATATATATGTATATTTTCTGCCCATAACTCTGCTCTTGCATGGACAGCTGACTGTTTCATGTATCGCATATTTGCATAGCTTTCACATACCAATGGGGTATGTTGCAAATCCCAACATTGTCCATGCAACGTCCATGTTACGGGCGGTGTTACAAGCCCTTGCAGGCATTTGCTGTATATCTTGGCAGACATCTATCCTTGCTGTACTCTCACTGTACACCGGAGGCTTCATGTATCATGGCCTAGTTTTGATGTGTGTATGTCTATTTGTGCTGTGTGCATGGCTGTGGGTATGTCCCACTATCATCATTTGTAAAGGTGACAGCCCTATAGGTTCTTCATGTAGACTGCTGTGTCATTTGACATGTCAGCACATACCTGCGGACAGTACTGCATGTCCTACTGCAGCGCATTTCATACCTTCTGCATTATCTTGCAGTCGATATTGCTGTTTCCTCACACATGTATCTGTTTCTGTTCATACCATTCCACCTCCTAGAGCAAATTTCTGGACAAGGCCTTATCTGATAGTGGGACACATAGGGGCAGTATTGACATGTTGCTCTTACAAACGTAGATAGTTGACACAATAATAGGTTTTGCATTAGTATGGCTATTCTGTTGGATTTGGTGTCTTAATCACGTTTGTCATTATTTCATGTCTTCAGTTATCATGAAAGTGCCAGAATGTTACTGTTGTTACGTGGAACACACCAAACATATGAGGCAAAACTCTGCACATTCTGCGTAAATCTGTACAGTTGCGGAGTATGTGTCTGATACAAAATATCAACTTTCTGACAACAATACACACACTGTATGGCGGCATCACAGGCCACATGCCATTACATTTATATTGCAGGACACACCCACCCAGACAGTTGTATTCCTCACACAGGCCAACAGCTGCTTATCCACACTAATTGGTCTATCATGTACCGTATGTGTGCGCCGGTATTTGCGCTTTCCGTCAGTGGCAGAGCTCACGTACGGGTATGGGGGACTGGACATTGTTACAGTGACACTGCATGACACCCTGAGGGACACATTACTTTTGTGTCTATTAACCTTCCACATTGACATTCACAGGGCATACGTTGTCATTCACATTTGTCGGAGTACATGCGTATGACTTGTACATGTTTTCTCATTTGTCCTGCTGTCTTTCTTCTCACCTGTCCACCTAGTATCACTAGTTCTGTACATGTATTTTGGACAGGTTACCTTCATACCCCTAACCTGTACACATTATGGGTAAACGCCCTGTCGTTTGACCTTTGCCTTTGTTACATTTGTCGTAGTGATGTGCCTTTCTGGTAAATTGCTGGCAAGGCATTACGAACTGTGCGGTAGATAATAGTGACTGACATTTCCATTACATGATTAGTAACACTCATAACATCCGTATTCATGGCTACGCCAGTATTCTCACAATGTTCTGACTTTGTCTGGGGTATATCTAATATAGTCCCTATTTGTATTTCATGTACTATGCCTTAGTGCAGCTGTGTTATTCTGACAGTTTGCCAGTTATGGGTACCATCTTGGTCGTACGCATGTCCATCCATGATAATCACCTACATGACACTGATATAGGGCCCTACATATTGCCAAAATGGTTTCTGCAATATCCAGTGGATGGTTTGCCCTATTATTGAGAATATAGGCGTGTGCTATACCCACATCACTCCCACGGGGCAGGCCTACGAAATCTCTGCCAAATAACACCTAGGCCCATTTCTGCATACCCATGATTCCCATACCTGACAACCCTCTACAGTACCCATTACACATTTAATGTGTGCGGTAGTGAAGTGTGGACACACTTATATGCACTCCCCACTCTCCGGATATCAGTTCATACGTCATACATTCTATCGACACATGTGTCATCACACTTGCACCTGATACTGTTGCATGTACAGCTATTTCGTATTTGCTGAGGTCACTTATTCTGCGTCAGTGTCGGTTGACACTACGTATGGATCAATTTTTGGAGTCCTGCAATGGACACCTATCTGCATGTTTAAAGTGTAGAACTTGCTGGACTGTCACTTTCTGGCCAATAGTTTGAAATGCAGCGGTTTATTCACCTTTCGTGCATGTCTGTTTGTCTACCCATATTAGCTATAACGTGGCCTATTTATGTATATATGTCATATCTACGGGACATAAGTCTGTTGTGTATACATATATACATGTACAATCCTCATTTCATAACTTGCTTTAGTTTACGTCTGTGGATTATGTGTATACACATATATCTATATCCATACCTTTCCACTGTACAGATTGTTGCAGAGAGTACAGCTGGTTGCCCCTTTATCTTCGGTGTGTTTTACATAAACCTGTGTCTATCTGGCAATGTAGTGGCATTTCATTTGAGACTTATGGTGGGGAATTCTGGCAAGCAGTTCAGGTTACGACTGCATACCCTACAGAGAATCCATGCTACTGACACACCCGTTATTCTATCCACTTTCTATGTTTGTTCTGGCACATATCTGGGGTTTGTCCCTATTTGTACTGGTAGTTTGCTTGGCTTTGTCTGGTTTCATACTTTACGAGGTTAACAGGTATAACTAACGTGGGGGAAACAGCATTCATTTACTATGCTGTGAGCGGATCACACACGCACAGGCGCACTTGCATTTCCTTATTGTGGGTTACGCGCAGGCGTGCATGCATATCCTTATTGTGGGTTACATATGTTTACTAAGTCTTTGTGCTTACGTCGGATTTATTACTTGTGACAGTACCAGTATATTATCTGTAATCCGGTTAACAGACGTATGCGAAACACACGTTCACCTTTACATATTTAACTGTCTGTACAGCACAGACGCATTCATTACACTTTCACATTATATGTGCTGTAATCATAGTTCAACCAGGACTGCATTCACATTGGCCGGATGCTGTAACCACTATACGTTTGGTGTTCTGACTCATTTATATGCATACCCATAGTACATAGCTACATTAACATATGCCTCACTGCTTCACTTACGTCACAGGCATCCATTCTCCTGCTGGGAAAAATGTGGTACTACATGTTACACATTCCCTATTCCCTACTCCCTACTGCTCTGGACCCAAGCTGCATATTTAATCACTGCAGGGATATTCAGAACCCAAAGGCTTATAGTCCTGACACATACAGGTCTTTAATTGTCAGGGTGTTCCTGTGGTGATCTGGGTTTAGGCTTGTCCGCCTGGTGAACGGAACTGCCCTGACCATGTTCAAATGTCAGACAAAGCACATGGACAGGGTTTGTCCATTTTAAACATTTAATCTGTGTTTACAGACACAGGTGCTTGGGCACCTGTCAGCAGCTTATGATGTTGGCAATACATAATATGGGTGGGGGTGGTTATGATACATAATCCACAGTGAGTGGTGTTCCCATTCACATTTGACTATTTCCTGTATTCATTCTTACGAGGGTTATTATTTTGCACATGACTTAACTATGAATTAACTACAGGTATGCAGTAGTACAGTCAACATATGTAACGGTTTGTTACAGTATAAATGTACGGACCTCTGTAATATTGGGGACTACCCCACATCCTTCACAACATTTCATGCTTATGTACATACTATTATTCAGTGAACTTTCGAAGTTTGTGAGAGCAGTAATTACATCTGTCCCTATTTGTCCACCCATCCTTTTAGGCTTTGTCCAGGTTTTGTTGCTGTAATAGGTTGAGAGGTGGTGTCGGTATGTGATTGAGTTGAATATATACTGTCGATAATTCAGTGGGAAGTAGGGTTACCACTTGTTCCTCTTTGCGAGTGGAGGTCCCACTTTGGACAGTTGTGTCCTGCGACGACACCTAAGACATGGCAAATGTCCTGTGATTTTAAGACAATAATATATTTCTTATATTCTTTACTAGTTGCATGTTACAGGTATTTTGTATCTGGTACACATAACTATTATTTGGGATAGCATAAGCTATTCAAATGCTATGGAATAAGCTTTTATTTTGGCATACACGTGTAATTCTATCCTTTGCACTGGCCGGAGGTATGTTTTATCATGCAAATTCTCACATTTCTACAAGGGATGTCCCACCTTGGCCATCTGAACAGGTGGCAACCCTAGTGGGGTGACCTGCATGGTGGACAGCTGTTCCATCCTGCATAGTATGTTTTGCATGTCTGTGTAGAAACTGAACAGTACCGTGACTACACATACATGTTTTTTCCAGATGTGTACAGTTATGGACACCGTGGCGTGTAAACAACTCTGAGGTTTCAACAGGTTACTTATCCCACGTGGGATGTACACACATTTTGCCGAAACATTAACGCGTGGGCATTTGGATTTATGTACCTGTGATGGGATGTCTACAAACGTGGGATACATATTTGCAATCCTGACACTGCCTAGGACGATACTTCCTACTACATATGGGGAATACTCGCTATGTGTAGGTGTGCGGATGCGCAAGGCTGGTAGCTGGATTTGGTGGACATTCGGACATGGGTGCGGGTTATGTGCTATACAGGGGTTGATGCGTATTGCATTTGCATGCATGGGTTCTGCTTTTGGATATCCCGGTTCCGCATATGGCATCCTATTTGTATGTGACGGTTACGTTCATGTGTATAGCACATTTTAATATACATATGTTTGTGTGTGTTTGGTATACAATTTGGACTGTCAGGTTTCTTTACGGTTGTTATATAGCCACAACTGCCCAGCTGTGTATTATCACTACCACTGTGGGACTGCTGGTGACCATGCCCATGGGGCTAGATGTGTGTATTGGCGGCGCGCTGACATGATGCGCTTCACTTCCACTGGGTATAACTTCTGACAGTGCAGTACATTACGGACACACGATTTTAAATATCATTTGTTCCATGGACGGAAACTCATATTGTGTTGCGTGCATTTCTGTTTTGTTCTCCATTTTGTGTGGCTGGGAACTGTCTTGCATGCTTTGCATACGTTTCATTATCCACAGACACTGATAGGTGCGATTACTATTGCAGGCAGGCTATAATATTCATCAGTTTAGGTTGCTCATCGCCAGCCGACATTGTCACACCTCCGGGCGCAGCCTAGTAACGCCCCATGCGCTCGCGCACGTGTCCTATGCACGTGGATGTGGTAGCAGCGCACCTTCATTAATATGCATATGGCGCTACTACACCATTTATACGCCGCACGGCCGGCACAGGCCTTACACCGGCCTTGTGCCGAGCTTCATGAATCTGGGGGAATGTCCTGTAACAATTATAAATGTTTTTCTTTTGTTATATCAGAAGGCTGATCGAATGAAGATTTGAATTATTTTATCAACATGTAGTCTATTTTATAGTCTCAGATGGTGAAAAATATATATATATATATATATATATATATATGTATATATATATATATATATATATATATATATATATATAGATATATATATTTTTTTTTTAAAGATTTATTCCATTAGTGGTATAGTTTGTTTCTAAAGTGAATTTTAATTGTCTCTTACTTAATGGTGATTGGTAATTTTAAAATAAAACAAATAACACTGAAAAGCAATAGAAATGATTACAACGAATGATAATGTATAAAACAAATAAACACTTTGAATGGCAAGAGAACTTTATTCAAATAAAAGTATGGTAAGTGCTTTCATAGGAAATCTGCTTCATCAGACCAATAAAACAATATAATCAACATTAATTAAATACATAAAATTAAATTCAAATCACCCAATAAAATACATGAACCAACCATTAAAAATACTAGTGAAACTCATTTGAATAATCTTCTTTACTTAAATGCTGGTCTTAAAGAGACCTTACCATTTAAACCATAAATGTTGTCAGCTTGTAAAGGTAAAATCCAAAAAAAGGTCCCTACTCTGTCTTATTCACACAGTCTCCCAATCTTCCATCATCTTTTAATAATTCAATTACTTTAAAACCTAAAGGTATGATTCTGTCTCACTTGCATAACATATTTAGCCAGAGAATTGGTTTTATTATACCGTCTAATGTCCCTTACATGCTCTCTCATATGCTCTGAGAGAGAATGATCAGTCTTGCCAACATAAAACATATTACATAACTCACACTATGCTAAGTATACTAAATGTCTAGAAGTATAGTTAACGTTCAGTCTAAAATAATAAATGTTATTAGTCATAGGATGTATAAATACATCACTGCTATCAGTAAGATAGAAATTACACCTACCACAGGGGAAAAGTTCCAGTCTGGTCTAAGGCTTCTGAGCCTCTGTTGTTATTATAACAAAGTAATCTATTTAAGAACTTCCAATTCCTAAATCTCAAATTAGGTTGGGCCCCTATCACACCATGAACTCTATCATCCAAGGTGAATATATGCCAATTTCTTTTAATAATCCTGCATATGGAATGCATATTACTAGAATAACTTAGCAATAAAAGTTGTACTCTTTATTTTCATGGGCCTATCTCAATAAAAATCATAAGTAATCCCACTATTGGAAAAAGTAGGGCTTAGCTTTATTTATTTTATTTATTTATTTATTTTTATTTTACATTTGTTGACCGGGACAGTCCGACTGGATACATGTCCATTTTCAGCAGAGGCCCGGGAAGAAGAGCTCCAGCATAAACAGATACATTAAAAAACATTACAAACACATTACAAAATAAAATCTACAGGTAAATACATAGTGTAGAAACAGTATAGAGATATTTACAAAGTATACATAGACAATCATGAATACCCCTGTTTACAACATTGGGAATAAATAGACAGTAACTAGATTACTAGTTTATTCAACATTTCTTAATTAGAGCTAGGTCTCTAACACCTGACATCTCCATTTTCAGTTCTGTTGCTTTATAACCCCTCTGTAAAAATTCTTCACACATCATAACAAGATCTATAGCCAGCCTATCATCTCTACTGTTTAGGAGCAAAAGTCTCCTAGTCAGTCTTCTTTTGATATTCTTATATATACATCTACGCAGGGGATGTAAACTTTGTCTGTGTCATATATGATTCTTATGACAATTATTTCTGTACCTACCAGTAATTACATTGCTATATTCATCTTTCTCTAATCTCGCATCTAAATATTCTATAGCTTTCTCTGAAACAGTGGCAGTAAACTTGAGAAAACTCATCATATGGTGAAAATATTCTAGAAAATCTTGAATTTTATAGAATAACATTATAACTTTATAAAAACTTTGTCAAGCATGTTCATAATACTTTGTATGATTCTTTATTGAGTAATGTTATTACCCAAGAATTATACAGTTATAGTTTAACTGATTTACCAATGATTCTAATTTTTCTGGGTCTACTAAAAATACACAAATGTATGATTGATCCCTCATTCAGACCCATTGTTTCTGGATGGGTATGGGCTGGCTTATGGAGCCGTTGCCAGTTTATGTAGGAAACATCTTAGACCTATACTAAATAGGAAAGATACAGTCTTGAGTGATACCAGACAGTTTTTGAGCAACTATACAAATACGTACATAGCCATCCTATGAATGAATATACAATGTTTGCCACTATTGACATATGTTCATTATTTACTCTGATACCTAATGAACCAGGTTTAGAATTTGTTAGAGATTTTTTGAGAGATAATAATGATTATAGTTTGGCAATGATTGGCCTACTTTCCTAATTGAAATTATGCAGGAAAATAATGTATTCATGTTTCTAGGGAAGTATTATCACCAGAAATTTGGAGTGGCGATGGGGACCCCATGTGCCAATAGCTATGTTAATAGCATCTTGGCTCAATGGGAGGTGAATCATGTTCTGATTGTGAATGTTTTCACTCCACATAGCCTTCTTTTGAAGATTTGTGGATGACATATTCCTTCTTTGGACAGGTGACATAGATAAGCTTAGAGATTTTATAGAGTATTACATATACAATCAGTTTTCTCGAGTTTTCTGCCACTGATACATTATAACATATTCTCAATACAAATAAAAATATGCACATGTGAAAACACATACTAAAATATATATAAAATATGAAAGCATATAAAGGACATAACCATAACACAGAAAATTGTGCAAAACTTACTTCATAAATGTGTTTAACATAACCAGATCACAGTCTTCAGGCTTTCAGAACAGGTTTTAAAGGAATAAAACCATTCAAACCTGGCAGAACATGTGCACATAGTTCTGCTATCCAATATGTTTCCCTTACCTCAGTGACATTTTGCAAATCTTCACCCCTAATGTTATTGTTGATGGTATCTATAACCATAAAGGAAAAGCTATGATCAGAGTAAAGTACTACATATTGACAGAAAGCATTGTGTTCTAAACTATTACGTATAGCATATTGATGTTGTAAAATTTGTTGTTTAAACATCTGGTTTGTTTTGCCTACATAAAAACTAGTGAAATGGTTGCACTTAACTATATATCACATTTCTAGTAGTGCATGTAGCATATCCTTTATAAAAATAATCCTTATGTGTACTTGGATATGAAAATTTATTTGAAATGTTTATAAAAGAACATGATTTGCATCTTTTACAAGGGTATGTACCTTTCTTTTCTGATAGAAATCTAAAATGACATATATTAGTTGGTCTGTAACATAACAGATCTTTCAAGTTACTGTTCCTCTTGTAACTAAAGCGAGGTACAGAGCCAGCTATATTCCCTATCTGTTCATCCACTAAAAGCATTTTTCAGTTGTTATGTATAATGTTACAAATATACCTACTGTCATTATTAAATCTGCGTGGGACCCTGACATAAGAGGGGCTGATAGCCCCCCTTTTTTGATTTTTGGCATGCCCAACATAGAATCATGGTTTCCTCTTATTCCTGCGTAAGACATATAGATTTCCAGTGCTTGCCTATGTCTCCTTTTATTTATAACTGTGATCTGTCAAATTCTGGACAGTTTTGTATTTCTGTGACAGAAAATTTACTTCACTACTGCATAATCTAGAAGTTCTTAGAATTTGGTTCTTGACCACATTTTAGGTTCATAGGTAGGTACTAGGCTATCTGCCTGAGGGTATTTTTAAGCCTAGCCAGAGTTTGTCGGCTTTCACCAGCCCATTGATTAATTAACTGAGCCTCTGTCAAACAGAGCCAATGAAGTGATCCCAGGGGTGTATTTTCTGTTACCCATCCACTCGTCAAGGCTTCTCTTGAAGAGTGTTAGTGAGGGGCTCTGTCTAATGTAGTTAGGAATTTTGTTCCAAAGCATGGGGAGTCTCTGTGACAGGAATCTATCCCTACAGCATGTTCTATTTATTGTTGTGGCGAGGTTTAGCGCACTAGTGCACGTAGCTCGCAGTGACTTGGATTTCTTTAGGTGGAGCATGTCCATCAATTCTGAGTTGGACATAGCTTTGTAAGTCAGGCAGAGATCACCTCTGAGTAAGCGATATGCCACTGAGTACAGCTGGAGTTTTTTCAGTCGGGCTGCATAGGACATATGTTTGAGGCCAGTAATCCTCTTGGTGAGGTGCTTTTGTGGTCTTTCCAGCTGTTGGAAGTGTATTGTGAGGTACATCCCAAATGGGGCATTGTACTCTATGATGGGTGTGATAAGTGGTGAGTAGAGGGGCACTATAACCTCTTTATTTCTAGATGCGAACTCCTTAGTAATAAGAAGGGCCACATAGAAGGATTTCCTTACTACTTTGGCAATATGATTGTCAAAGGAGAGATTACTATCTATCTGGGTCCCCAGATCTCTTATTACCTCTTCTGTATTAAGGGGGCTGTAGCCTATGTGGTAATTCGTGGGTGTTTTGTTTTTCCCAAATGGGATGACTATGAATTTTTTGGCATTTAGCTTGAGGCCATGACTGTGACACCAGGTGTCTGTCTCAGTAAAGCCTTTTTGCAGGATGTCCGTGTCAGCCAGAGAGTCAATTATGGCTTCCAGTTTGCAGTCATCAGTGAACTTGGTTAGCCATAGTCCTCCTGTGTTTGCCTGTACTTCTGAGAAATATATGCTGAACAGTAGGGATCCCTGAACTGAGCCTTGCGGGACACCACTTGTGACTGGTTTAGAGTTGGACCTGGTGCCTGCTATTCTTACCGTGTAAGTTCTGTCTGTAGGCCAGTTGATGTAGGGGTTTATGTTCAGGCTGGTGAGTTTTTCTATAATACCCGAGTGAGGAATGGTGTCTAATGCCTTGGTGAGATCAAGGTAGGCTGTGTGAACCACCTTTCCCTCGTCTATGGCCTTGGTGACTGCCTTGAAGAAGTCAACCAGGTTTAGTAGGCATGATCTGCCCTTAACAAAGCCATACTGGGTCGGGTCAAGTGTTTGGAGGTTCCCAATGTCTTTGTTAATGAGTTCATGATGATGTGCTCCATAGCCTTGTAGACCAGGCTAGTCAGGCTTATGGGGCAGGGTCAGTTGTGGTCCCTCCTTTGTGGAGCAGAATAACCATTGCTGTGCACCATTCTATGGGCACATTGCCTGTGGAGAGGCTGAGGTTGAACAGCGTGTTTTGTTGGGGGGTTAGTTTGTTCTGTAGTTCTTGCAAGACGCAGCCTGGGACTCCATCTGGCCCCATTAATGCTGTGTTTTTGGCTATTGAAAGGGCTGTTTTCACCTGTGCTTCTGTGATTTCTGGGACACTACACTTTTCCGGTATTGTTGTGGGCCCTTTTGAAGGTGAGAGGGAGGTGAAGTTTGCACTGAATCTATCTGCCAGGATGTTGGCAATATCAGTAGGTTCAGTATATTTTGTGCTATTTTTCACTAGCTCAGAGCATATCTGCAAGTTGCCACTTAGATTCTTGACATAGCTAAAGAAGGCTTTGTGGTTATCTTTTGAATCCTTGGCTATTTTTCTTTCGAAGTTAGCCTTAGATGATTTTATGAGGGACCTTAGTTTCTTACTGATACTGATCATGGATGTCTTTCCTTCTTGGGATTTGCTTTTTTTCTGAACTGGTTTCCTCCTTCTGTTGCATAACCTGTTTATGGCAGGGGTCCACCAGACTGGTTTCCTTCTCTTAGGGGAGTGAGTCTTGGTCTTGCTAGGGATGGCACGATCCATGCATCCTTGTAAGTGCTCATAGAGTGTAATTGTAAAGGATTCTGCATCTTGGGCAGTGTTATCCTTTAGCATAGGGGCTGTGAAACTTACCACCTCTGCCTTAAGTAAGGTGAAGTTTGCTTTAGAAACGTTTTTCACTGTGGTTTCCTTGGTTGGGGGTGGTGGTGGGGTGTGGACATTCAGGGTGATTAATTTATGGTCTGATCTAATCAGTGACAGGTTGACCTCTGGTACGGAACACCTGTCGCCCATGTTGGTGATGACTAGGTGTAATATGTTGTGGCCTCTGGTAGGGGAGTTTACCAGCTGATCCAGGGCATTTGAGTTGATGAATTCCAGGAAGCGCTGAGCCTGGGAGTTTTTGTACTCAAGTAGTTTTCCCAGTTAATGGTAGGGTAATTGAAATCGCCCAATATCAGGGTGTTCTGTAGGACCTTCATGTTTTCCAGTGTCTCCAGAAATGAGGAGTGTTGGTCCTGGGTCATGGAGGGTGATCTGTAGCAGGCCACAATTTGAATTGCAGATTTGCCCGACGTCAGTTGCACATGGATGATCTCAGAGGTATCATGCTGCGCCACTAACCTGGAGGTGTGAGTATCCTTGATGAATATGGATACACCCCCTCCTTTTGTGTTTCGGTCCATGTTCTGTGGCCGAAATGTGTGGTATGGATTGTAGCCCAGTAGTGCTGGAGTGCTCTCTGGAGCCTTGAACCAGGTTTCAGTTACTGCACAGATGTCGACGTTCTCCATACTTTGGAGTGCTTTGAGCGCATACATTTTGAGATTTAACTCCTGGCTTTGAGTAGCATAACCCTCATTTTTTTACTTGTGCTGCTTACGGTGGTGGGTTTGAATTTTGAGCCTTGCCTAAAAAAGGCACTATTGGGGCAGCAAGAGCCTTGGCCAGTATTCGAAAGCCAAGGGGTGACAGGTGCAAGCCCTCTCTTGCGAAGCAATGTGGCTTGTCGAGCATGTCATCCCAGGCTGACAGATACTGGATCCCCTTTGAATGACACCAGAAGCTTAGCCAATTGTTGAAATTGATCATTTTTTCTTTATACTGAGGTATCATTCTTGGTGAGGGTATGATGCTACTCAGGGTCAGGGTCATACCCGCCTGGGCTACATGATCAGAAAGCTCTTCGTTGTCTCTTTTCATATAGTCCAGGAAGGTACATTTCAAGTCATTCACACCAACATGAACAATGACAGAGTCATATTTGTACTTGTTCTGGAGTGATCTGAGTGTTTGTGTTATGTGGCGGATTCTGGCTCCCGATAGACAGCTAACAGTAACCTTCTCCTTGTATAGCCTAGTGAGTGGGGCGTCAGTGTGCCTGACTATTGAGTCACCTATTACTAGTGTGTTAGGTATGTTATTTCACCTTAAGGGCTGTGATTGTGCAGCACATTGATTTTGTGTTATATGTGTTGTCTGGTTTGTGACAGGAGGTGCAGGTTTTGTGGGTGTCTGCTTTGGAGCACTCTGATGCTTTTGCAGGTTTTTATTTAGAGCCTCCAAGTATGATTTTGTGTATTTATGTGTATTTTTTGCCAGTGCTGGTTTAGTAGGTCTATGTGGGGCTGGAGGTGTGGTGCAAGTGTTAACTGTCTCCTCACGACTGTCTGTTCCAGTCTTGGGTGGAGAGACCTTAGCCTCCAGTTTGGCTGTATAATTGCATCTCTTGCATATGTTAGTGTTTTGTGGTAGGAGGAGAAGGCTGTCTGTGTACATGAGGCAGTTATAACATTGCCTCAGGATACCTAGCTTCACCACCAGCTGGACTGGAGAGTACACCTGAAGTTGCCCTTTGGTCATGCCTGAATAGTAGGGTGAGCTGCTTAGTCGCTTGGCTGGTGAGGGGTGGATAAAGAGCCTTGCCCTGCTGGGCAGTCAAGTCTAGGGGTATATTAGTGCTTGCTATTAGGTCTGACCAAGTGCTGGACTGTAGGATGCTTTTTCAGTGCTTAAGTTGAGAGTTAGACTAGTTTCACATGAAAAACTGAAGAGGAGACTTAGTGGAGCTGGGAATAATTTAACCCTAGCTAACCAGTGCTGCCCGGCGCACAAAACCATGCAAACGCGGTCTTTAAACTACTAACTTTTGGGCTGGAACCACTCCTCCAGGGACAGATGGCTGCTCAAAGTTCCCCTCTCTCTCAGGTGAACAGAGAAACTTCCCTCTATCCAAGTAAGGTATGGGCAACTCAGAAACTTGTAACACAGCCCTAAATTCAGAACTAGCCAGAAAACTGGACTATACTAGCTTAGAAAGGCAGGAAACAAGAATTGTTTTTTTTTGAAAAGATAAGGCAAAAACAGTAAAAAGTACACTTAAAACAGCTTTAAACAACTACAAGCGAACAGGAAAGGCTATCGCACTTTAGTATGTAGCCTACAACAGTTAAACAATTCATTTAAACAAAAAACTAATTTTTAATAGTGCAGGCAGTCAAATAAGTACAATATGTGAAAAAAAACAAGCTTTTAAATCACAATAAGTGCTGGAAAAAATCAGCGTTTAGGTGGAAAACAGTTAAGTACAGCAAGAAAATACAGAAAACTGATACTCAATCACTCCAAAGTCTCTCTTTTAAGCTAGATGGCTTGTAGAAAAAACATGTGCAAGGGTGCATGCTGTATCTAACAAGCAAAGTATTCCTCCAGCTAGATTTGCAAAATAATGACATGGTCAGCCTACCTTCAGCATCTAATTCTAACTTCACATCTAAAAATTCAATGCATTTCTTATCTACATGTGAGGTAAATCTCAAAAAACCTGTGGTAGACTCCAAATATGTTATAAAATCATGCAGCTGTTGTTCACTACCTCCCCACCAATGGACTGTGTCATCAACAAATCTGCGGTAAAATAATACCTGCTCACACCATGGATTAGCATTTATAACAAATTCATGCTCCCACTCTGCCAAGACCAAATTCGCATAACTGTTGGTGCAGGGTGTTCTCATGACAAGACCCCTGCTCTGATGGTATATCACATCATTAAAACAAAAGACATTGTTATGCAGAATAATCATCAGCAAATGACTAATACATGCCATAACATCCTCCCCTAAAAAAGAGAACCTCTCATTATAAAGACAAACAAGTCCAAACCAATGTCATTAGAAATAATGGTAAAGAAGTTCACAATGTCCAATGTTACCAGAATGTAGGAGGTATCAGCAGTCAAGGTGTTCTCAAATTTGTACAGATGTTCAAGAAAATGTGCTGTGTCTTTGAGTACAGTAGAAGTAGAATCAACCAGAGGTCTCAATTGCCATTTGAACCAAATTGACAAGGGTTCAGTGACCCAACCACCACCAGCTACTATGGGTCTTGGGGCTGGTTGAATTTTTTGAATCTTAGGTAGACCTGTGATATTAGGTAGCTTTGGATGTATCACATGAAAGTATTCATAAAGCTCAGCAGCAATAATGTTAGACATGAAAAGATCATGCAAGTCTTTGTTCACATCCCTTAGGAGCTTATTCTATATTTATTATTATTATTATGCTCAGATCTGTTCAAGGTGGTGTATGCTGCATCTGCATGTAACATCAAGAGCATATCAGAAATATATTTCTGAGTGTCAAAAACCATCATACCCCCTCCTTTGTCTGCTGGTCTCACAATAATGTCCCTGTCATTTATTAAATTATTTAAGGCTTCTCGCTCATGTAAAGACAAGTTAAATGTCCAGTAAGTACCTCTTAAATCACTCTCTCACATACAGCCAAAAAAGTTTCTATAACAGGATGGTTGCTGGGCATGTAAATACTAGGTTTCTTGGGCACAAGTAAAGATTTATTAGCTGCAGTATTGCCAAATTGAATGCGTAGGGCGACAGTTCTTGCAAATAGCCTTAAATTAATCACTTCATCTCTCAATCTAGCTGGGGAACTATTGGAAAAAACGTAGTGCCTGTTTTGGGACTACCTCCTATTGCAGATATGTCAGCAGCTGAAATATTGGAAGTAACCATGATGGCACAAGAAGCTCCACTAGATGACTGTGTAGAAACTTCTGCTTCCACAGCACCTGCTCCATTGGTAACAACCAAACTGGATATAGTCTGGCCCATGACCAGGCCTGACACTGGATGTTGAAAAAAGGTTGCTTCTGTAGTGCATGCACCTTGTAACAAGGCTGTATGCCCATTCACTGATTCAGTCATATGTGGTTCACGTTTGGGCCAAACAAAAATATTCCCTAATGTAAAATCAGAGTAATCACGCTCCAGCTTCTTAGCATTCTGTTGTTGAAGTTGCGTGTCATAAAGTGCTATTTTTTAAAAAAGTGCTTCGAGCTTAGATAAATGGAGATTTACTCTGCCTCCTTTTGAACCAGCTGCCTCTGCAGATTTAAAGTTTCTCCCCTGGAAGACTGCTTTTCTCTTGGCCATTACTTCAGCTAGAAGGGTTTTGGAGCTGCAAGCCTCAACGGCAGTGGAACCTTTTATTATTTTTCATGCAGATCATGTTTCTCTTAGAACTAATACCTCCTTTGTACCTAAGGTGATTTCTAGTTTGACTCTTAACCAGTCAATCCACCTGTCTACCTTCTTTTCTAATGCCCAGAATAAAGGGGAAAGGATTCTTCACTCTCTTGGTGTACATAGACAGTTATGTTTTTACTCAGACAGGACAAAACCTTTTCGGAAGTCGGATCAGTTGTTTGTTAGTTTTGCTCCTGTAGCTCAGGGTAAAGCTATTTCTAAACAAACCATTTCTAAATGGATTGCTCATTATATTCACTTTTGTTACCTACAGCATGGAAAAGTTTCTCCTCAGAGTATTAGGACCCATTCTACTACAACAACCTCTACCTCAGCAGCTTTTTTGAGAGGTGTGCTTACTAGGGACATTCTAGAAGCAGCTACTTGGTCTTCTGTCCATACTTTCACGAAGCATTACAATCTACCTTTGTTTTCTAAATCCGGGGCTAGCTTTGCAAGACATTCTTACCAACCCTTAATCTGTGGTTATTCCTCCTCCCTTTTGGTTTTTCCTGGGCTTTGGGAATCAACCCATTTTGTTAGGACTGCAACAGTGAAACACGATGAACATAGTACAGTTGTGTACACTTACCATAAATGTAGATGTTTGAGTGTATTCACTGTTGCGGTCCTGTTCCCCCCTCCTCCTTTCCTCCTTTTTTCCTAAGGCACAGCCTAGTTTTTTTTTATTTTTTGGATGGCATGTTTCCAGGGTGTTTACTTCCTGGTCTAGCCTTCTTCTGGGGGCTCCTGACAGTTAAGGCAAGAAAAACTGAGGAAATGGCATCAGCTGCCTCCCTTTATACCTGACATCAGGTTTACAGCCGACGTCATATACCAAGGTCTTTGGTATTCAGACTGACTGTGAGCTACCAGGAGCTGGATAACCCATTTTGTTAGGACTACAACAGTGAATACACTCAAACATTTACGGTAAGTGTACCCAACTGTACTTTGTGTACACTTCCCATAAATGCAGATGTTCAAGTGGATTCACTGTTGCAACCCTTACAAAATGGGCTATCCGGCTCCCGGTAGCCCTCAGTCGGCCAGAATACAAAAGTCCTTGGTATATGACATCAGCTGCCATCGGTTGTAAACCTGACATCAGGACGTCAGATATAAAGGAAGACAGCCAATGCCATTTCCTCAGTTTTTCTTGCCTTAACTGTCAGGAGCCCTCCAAAGAAAGCTGGACCAGGAAAGAAAACCCCTGGAAATATACCATCCAGGAAGGAAAAATCCAGTCTGTGCCTTAGGAAATAAGAAGGGAGCAGGGGGGGGGGACCAGGACTGTAAGAGTAAATACACTCGAACATCTACATTTATAGTAAGTGTACACAACTGTATGATGTATATCGTGTTTCACTGTTGCAGTCCTTACAAAATGGGTTGATTCCCAAAGCCTAGGAAAAACCAAAAGGGAGGAGGAACAATCACTGTTTACAGATTGGTTATAATGCCCTGCAACACTGCAGTGGCAAAACCAGCCCTGGACTTAGAAAACAGGGGTAAATTGTAATATGCTTGGTAAAAGTGTGAACAGAAGTCCAAGTAGCTGCTTCCAGGATGTCCTTAGTAGGTACACCTCTTTAAAAAGCTGCTGAGGTAGAAGCTGCTCTAGTAGAATGGGTCCTAATACTCTGAGAAGGAACCTTACAATGCTGTAAGTAGCAAAAGTGAATACAATGTGCAATACATTTGGAAATGGTCTGTTTAGAAATAGCTTTGCCCTGAGCTCCTGGTGCAAAAATGATCAACAACTCACCTAACTAACGAAAGGGTTTAGTCCTATCTAGGTAAAACCTAAGCTGTCTATGCACATCAAGAGAGTGCAGAAGCCTTTCTCCTTTATTCTGAGGTTTAGGAAAGAAGGTAGGTAGGTAGGTGGATAGACTGGTTAAGAGTCAGACTAGAAACCACCTTAGGCATAAAAGAGGGATTGGTCCAAAGAGAAACCCGATACGCATTGGAAAATGATGAAAGGCTCTACTGCTATCAAGGCCTGCAGCTCAGAAACTCTTCTAGCTGAAGTAATAGCCAAAAGGAAGGCCGTTTTTCAGGAGAGAAACTTTAAGTCTACAGAAGCAGCAGGTTCAAAAGGAGGCAGAGTAAGTTTCTCAAGTACAAAATTCAGATTCCAAGCAGGAGTAGGTACCCTTCTGAGAGGTTTTAAATTACTAACTCCCCTGAAGAACTGTTTCATAAAAGGATGAGAGAAAATAGGATGTTCAAAGGAATAATGAGCAGAAATTGCTGAAGCATGAATCTTTATTGAAGAAAAAGAAAGGCCACCATTAAGCAAGCCTGCCAGGTAATCAAGAATATGAGGAAGAGGGGGTTGAGAAGAGTCTTCCTCTCTAGCTTGCATCCAAATGCAGAATCTTTTCCATTTATCAGCATAGGAATTCCTTGTGCTAGGCCTCCTGGCCTCACGAAGAACCTCCACCACCTCCTGAGAAAGGTTTATATTATGAGCCAGGCTGCCAAATGCAGAGTGTGAAGTTGAGGATGAAGAATTTTTTCCTCCCTCCTGAACCAAGAGGTCTGGTATCGGGGGAAGATGCCTAGGCTGAGATTGGGAAAGACTGCGAAAAACTGGATACCAATGTTGCCTGGGCCAGTCTGGAGCTATGATAATGGCCCTTGGTTTTTTAGCCCTTATTTTCAACAGCACTCTGGGAAAAAGAGGCAGGGGATGGAAGGCATAGATGGAGAGCTTTGTCCAAGGAAAGGACAGAGCATCTACTTTTCAGGTTTTGTCGTGATGTTCCCTGGTGCAAAAGGTTGGAAGAAGGTGGTTGGTCAGAGAAGAGAAGAGGCCCACCTGGGGAGTGCCCCAACACTGAATGATGCGAGAGAAGATGGTCTTGTTCAGTTGCCATTCATGAGGATCCAGTAATTGCCTGCTCAACCGGTCTACTAAGGTGTTGAGCCTTCCTGGAAGAAACTGGGCTATCAGATGTATGCCTGTGGAGGCTGCTATGAACCATAGTATCATGCTTTGTCTGCACAGGGGGTAAGAGTAAGTCCCTCCCTTCTTGTTGATGTACCACATAACTGTGGTGTTGCCTGTCCTGACTAAAAGAGTACCAGGAGAGATAAGATGTTTGAAAGCCAGCAAGGCCTGCTGGACTGCTATTAATTATTTCAGATTTATGTGCAGATGAATATGTTGATTGTCCCAAGTCCCCTGTATGCTTCTGCCCTCTAGATGAACTTCCCAAGCGTAGACCAAAGCATCTGTGGTGAGAGTCTGGTTGGCAGGAGGTGGACAGAAAGGCAGGCCTTTGTTCTGTGTACAGGCTGTTGCTCACCAAAGAAACTCTGTCTGCAGACAGGGAATCAGAGGAAGCATCAAGTCTAAGTCCTAAGTGTGTTGACACCAAAGGTTCTTGAGGTACCATTGTATTTTCCTCATATGCAGTCTGGCATATGGAATCATCAGAATACATGAAGACATGAATCCCAGGGCTTGCAGGAATTGCCTTGCAGAGAGCTGGGTCATGCTTGCCAAATTCTTGAAGTAAGTCGAAAGATCCATTTGTTTCTCCCGGAGGGAGGAATACAATCTGGGCGGCTGTGTTCAGACTCGCTCCCAGGAATACAATCTCCCTGGTGGGTACCAATTTTGACTTCTTTTCATTGGGAGTATAACCCAAGGAGGTGAGGAGATTCTTTACAAAGTCCAAATCCTTTAGCAGTTGCTCTGGAGAGTTTGCTTAAATGAGACAATCGTTCAAGTAAGGGTAAATTTGAATGTCCCCCTGCCTGCAGAAAGCAATGACCGGAGCCAGGCATTTTGTAAAACCTCTGAGAGCAGTAGATAAGCCAAAGGGCAGTGCAGAGAACTGGAAGTGTCGCTGTCCAGCTCTGACACAAAGGAATTGCCTGCGGCTTTCCCTTATTGAAAAGTGCAGATAAGCCTCTTTGAGTTCCAAAGTAACCGGCCAGGAATCCTTGGCCAGCATTGGAAGCAATTGCTGAAGAGTGAGCATTTTGAACTTGGGAATCACCAGAACGTGTTTAAAATGGACAGATCTAGAATAGGGCACCATGTGCCCCCTTTTTTTTGGGTACCAGGTAAAGTCTTGAGTAGAAACCCTGGCCTATCTGTAGTGTGGAAACTGGCACTATTCTCCCAGGTTCAGTAAAGAAGAAATTTGCTTTTCTGCTTCTGCCCTTTGCTGAGGGGGAACATCTGGGTATCCTTGGTGGATGGGGAGGGTGTGAAAGGAGAACTTGTAGCATTGGGAAACAATTCTGAGTACCCATCTTGTCGTCTGTGATGGTGGACCAAACATCTGCAAAAATGGCTAACCTTCCCCCCCAAAGGCAACCCTGGGATAACAGGGGTAGGCAGGGGAAGGACAGAGTCAAAGAGAATGCTTGCTTTGGGAGGTTTGGTTAGAACTCCCCTATTTTTATGAAGAAGCATGCCATTGCTTAGTCTTTTGAGAGGTAGCAGTCTGACCTCTAGAAGATCTGTAACCTCTTGACCTAGTGCGACCTTGTTTACTAGGATCAGGAAAGGTCCAATTTTTAGAAGGATAATGCCTACTGAAGCGAGAAGGTTGAACTTTCAGAAAATCCGTAAGAGTCTGCATAGATTTAGCCTTGTTCTCCAACTTTTTTAACACCTCTTCTACTTTGTCACCAAAAAGATGGTCCTTGTGCAAAGGTACATCTAGTAATTTAGATTTGACATGTTCAGAAAGTGGCTGTTCCATGAGCCAAGCATGCTGTCTAATAACCAGTAGCTGCTGCCCTGCAAGAAGCCTCCAAAGTATCAAAAAAACAATGTAGAGAATGCTTATTGACAAGAGTGGCAGAATTTAATAAATCTTGCATGTCCTTACCCTCCATTAGGGAAGGAACACCAGCAATTGTAGCCTTAATAGCTTCCAAAGTATGTTGCTGATACTAATGAAAACGACAATTAACTGACCTGATAGCGAGGGTGGCAGAGGTATAAACCTTTTTTCCCTACCTGTCCAAGGCCCTAGATTCTCTGTCAGAGGAAACAGGATTTTTAGCAACCATGGCCTTAACCCCTTTAGGGTCCTGAGAAATAAACTCTGGATCAGCAGTAAGATTTTTGAAAAGAAACTGATAAGAATCAGAAACCCTATAATACCTGTCAGGCTTTCTGGGGGCAGGAGGGACACAATTAGGATTTAAAGAATTTTCCATGATAACATCATCCACAACTTCCAAAACTGAAGGGATAGCCAGAGGCTTATGCTGCGGCAAATCAAAAAAATCCCTGATTCTTTTCTTAGACTGAAGAAAGTACTGACATTCTCATTTGAAGTGCTCCCTAAGAGTATTCAAAGTATCCCCAAAGGAAAAATGTTTTGGAGGGGAGGCAGAAAGAATAGAGTCTTCAGCATCAGAATCCTCAAAACCAGAAAAAAGTTGAGAGTTCCCCTCTTCATCAGCAGAGATACTGGAAACCTCAGAGTCTGAGGCAGTCAAAACATCACGAGACAATTCCCTAGCCCTCTTGGAAGGGGGAAGTTGAGATCCGCTAATTAGGGTCAGAAGATCACTAGCCATTTTTACCAACTGAGACTGAAGCAAAGGAGGGGAGGCCGATGCCTGCTTGTGAGAAGATTTGCAGCTGGAAGGTTTGCTAGTAAACCGGAGGGACATGGGAGGCCTAGCAACAGCAGAAATCTGAACTAAGGTAGTCGGTCTGGCTCTGGTCTCATGACGAAAAGAAAAGGCATTAGAAGCCGGTGCCTGCTTAGCAGCTCCGGACCCATCTGAGGCGGTTAAAGGCGGAGGGTCTGAAGACAAAGTGGAAGCCTGCATCATGGAGGACTCAGTAAAGGTCCTGGCAGAGGCCTGTGAATATCTGTGGACTGCAGGGGCTGCGAAAGCACCTCACTGACTACCGCTGGGCTGACGACCAGTTTAACCGGAGCATTGTCAGCAGATTTGACCCTAAGCCTGTTGTGGTCTTTGTCCTTGCGTTTCTTAGGCACATTTGAAGTTGGGAGCCCAGAAGACGCCATACTGACAAACCTAGGCCAGACTCCAAAATGCTTATACAAATGTTTAGCTCTACACTGTATGGTACGCAGGTTGAAAGAAGCACAGAGATCAAAATTAGGGACGTCATGCTCAAGGCCCAAACAAGTTATACAGTAGGAATGAAAATCACAGTGCAGAATCTGTTTTCCACAAGCAAGACAGTTATTAACTTTATCTGACATTCGTTAAAGCAAGAAAAGAGGGTTCCCAATGGGGTACTTATCTGAAGATGTCTTCAACTTAGTGGTCAGAATACAAAAAGAAGGTAATCGGCTGACTGGCACTAGTGCGAATTGCATCTGCTTCGGACACCGTGGCAAGAAAGACTGAGGAATTGGTGTCGGCTGCCTCCCTTTATACCTGACGTCCTGACGATCAGGTTTACAGCCGACGGCAGCTGACATCATATACCAAGGTCTTTGGTATTCGAGCCAACTGAGGGCTACCGGGAGCCGGATGACCATTTTGTTAGGACTGCAACAGTGAAACATGATGAACATCTGTACTTTCTGTGATTCACCAGGAAATTGCATTGGCAGTTTAGATTCTGCTGATTGGCTTATGACATTTTAAAAGTAGTATATATAGTTATATGCATGTCAGTTAATGGTTGGATCTGATGAAAAAAATTATTTTCTGAAAGCACTTATCCTGTTACTAATAAATTATTTTATGCTTTTTGTTGTAGTGACCCTGCTGCTGTTTGTTTGGATATCCCTGTGTATATATAAGAATATCATGAGGACAGACTTGTCAGAGATTTGGGATGCATGGCTAGGATTAAAAAGACACTTGTGGTCGTTAGCCCAGTAAACACCTATGAACCTATGAGACTTTTTCTCCAAAACAACAGACATGATAGGCTGGATTTAGATCTTGTTATGAAGCATGAAGAATTTTTGCAGAGGGGTTTTAAAGAAACAGAATTGAAAATGGGGATGTCAGGTGTTAGAAACTTAAGAGTAAGTAAAGCTAAGCCCTACTTTTCAGATAGTGGGATTACTCATGATTTACACTGAGATAGGCCCATGAAAGTAAAGGGTACGCCTTTATCTCTAAGTTATTCTAGTACTATACATTCCATATGCAAGATTATTAAAAGAAACTGGCATATATTAACATCGAATGATAGCATTAATGGTGTGAAAAGGACCCAACCTAACTTTAGATTTAGGAATAAGAAGCCATTAAAGAGAATACTTTGTTATAACAACAACAGAGGCTTGGAAGCCTTAGACCAAATTGAAAATTTTCCCCTGTGGTAGGTGTAATTTCTGCTATCTTATTGATAGCAGTGATGTATTTATTCATCCTAGGACTAATAAAATGTATTATTTTAGCATGAAAGCTATGTGTACCTTTAGTATATTTAGCATGGTATGAGTTATGTAGTAAGTTTAATGTTGGCAAGACTGATCGTTCTCTCTCAGAGCATATGAGAGAGCATGTAAGGGACATTAGACAGTATAATAAAACCAATTCTCTGGCTAAATATGTTATGCAAGTGAGACAGAATCATACCTTTAGGCTTAAAGTAATTGAATTATTATAAGATGATGGACGATTGGGAGTCTGTGTGAATACAACTGAGAGTAGGGACCTTTTTTTGGATTTTACCTTTACAAGCAGACAAAATTTATGGTTTAAATGCTAAGGTCTCTTTAAGACCAGCATTTAAGTAAAGAAGATTATTCAAATGAGTTTCACTAGTATTTTTAATGCTTGATTCACATGCTTGACACTGATGCATTTTATTGGGTGATTTGAATTGAATTTTATGTATTTAATTAATGTTGATTATATTGTTTTTATTGGTCTGATGAAGCAGATTTCCTGTGAAAGCACTTACCTTATCTTTACTTGATTAACGTCCTCTTGCCATTCAAAGCATTTATTTTTTTGTTACATGACTACGTAAACTGTTGATGTGGACTTGTATTTAATAACAAGGTTGGCTTCATCGATGCTTCTCAGTTCTGTTGAAGTGTTGTACTGTTACAGATTAAAGCATTTAACTGTGTACAATAAACTAGATTGGAGTTGTCCAAACTGTGTATGATAAACTAGATTGGAGTGGTCTACTGTCTCTATTCATTAATAATATGCATCAATCTGAATAAAGCATCACTATAAACAGTAATAAAAATGTCCCAAGGAACACGTCTATTGTATCACACACACCTTCAGTGTCCTTTAGAGACACATGTTCCAGGCTTGAGAGTTTAACTTGTATAAGAGGTGTACTCCTTAGGGCATCGGGAGAATCACATGTGATGCGTTCTTTGTTCTTCACTTTACTGGTTGCTTTCAATCACATTAAGAAGAATTTCATGTTCTTATTACAAGCCCATGGATTGTTATGAACACTGATGGAGATGTTTTGCTGAGTGCTCAGGTGAATCAATGTTTCAGCCTTCATGTTTTTTAGTGAATTGTCTCTCAAATCAATTATATCCAGGCTGAGCTTCGATACTTTATCTATATGAAACCATGAGAGTGTGTTGTTCCTTAGATTCAGATGTTTTAAGTTTTGCAAACCAGGAAGCATGCCACTTGTTTCATTAAAATCATGTACAGCGAAGCTTGCTATTCTATTATTGCTCAAGTCCAGATCTTTCAGATTCGGCATGTTTACAAAAAACAGAGGATCTACTGTTTCTATCCCATTCCCACTTAGATTTAAAGTGGTCAGATGATGCAACTGCAGTTCTGAGAAGGCGTTTGCTTCTAGCCTCCTGATATTATTACCGTTGATGGAAAGTGTCGCAACATATGATGGTATATTTGAGAGAATGGTCGTTAAGTTGTAGTTGTTCACACAGGTAATAGTTTTGGTACTCAGTGAGCACATACAAAATGCAGGACATGTGTCCCCTGAATATAAAAAGGGCAGGACATGAAAAAGAAACAGCTTAATATTTATAAGCGTAAGCTTATTAAGCCCTGTATAATAAAACATGTTATACCGCATAGTATTGAGTAGCATTATTGAACTTTAACTTGGGATGCAACTGAAAAACTGCTGAACAGAATAATGAATTAACTCTTCTTCTTTCTTCTGAATTCTTCTCAGGACTTTGCAAAGTGATCTGTAAGTGCAAAAAAAAGAAATTAGAGTGAAAAGAAAATAGTCTTGGTATATACAAGTCACCTTTTGTGTAAATCAAGAAAGGGCACTTTGCATACACATTCCCCGGGATTCATGAACCTTGCCAAATATGGCCGCCAAGCGATTCAGGTATGATCTAATTCCACATGCACTAATGGCGTGCACCAGATCTGCGCAGCCCCCGGCGTAGGTATGCTAAACACCCTATGTGCGGTGTGTCACCATGCAAATGAAGGCATATAGCGATTCACGAAGTGGTGCAGGCGTAGCATAAGCCCACGGCAATGTAAACCAAAAAAAATGGTTTACATTTTCCCAAACATAACATCAGAGTAATGGAAGAGTGTCAGACCCAGGTATCACACTGTTAACATATGCCAATGGCGAAATATACAGACAATGGCAAAAGAAAATATGCACAACACGTAAATAACAACTTAAATGGCATGTCCACAGTAACTCACATCAGAACCGCAGGACATGTGTGCGGAAGGTGCAACATAATGAAATAATATAACAATGTTATAAAACAGCATCGTAATAGACACCAGGTTCACAGCATAATACACCATGGTATGCATGGAACGCCACAACCACGGTGCAAGGGTTGCCAAGGACTCGCGGCAGTCTTCGGCGTGGTAACTATGAATTAGTAGTCAATGCCATGCAAATGAGGCAGATAATACTGAATCGCAAATGCCCCGCCGGAGTAAGGTTGTACCAAACGGCGCAGCGGTAAAACACCGAGGAGTGGCTCAGAGGGAATAGATGACATCTGCAGAGGGGTGTGCCACCGTAGCAGTAAGCACATTGGAGCACAGCAAACCTGGGCTGTACATCGCAAATCAAAGCTGCAGGACCGGGGTGTGGGGTAATAGTTTAGCTGAGAGCACACAATGCGTGCAAAAGTGCATATGTACGAGGATGACAACATTCCCAGAACCTAGTAATGTGACGCACGCCCCGCAAACAATATCGGAAACAGGAAGGTGATGTGAAGAATATAAGGAAATGCGGAAGAAGTGTAATTGGAGTACTAATGAGCAATCAACACTAATCAACCCACGAAGGCCAATCGACGGCAGCTGACAACTCTGCATGCAGAAACCTACAAAACGGGATAGGGGAGGCATATGAATGCAAAGAAAGTAGGGGAGGTAGTAGATTGCAAAGATAGAAGACCTGACACAGCAGAGCAAAGCAGACTGGCAGCAAAACGGCAGTAGCACACAAAACGCATGATATGCCATGTCCATGCAAGTACAAATGACAGTGCTCTGCAGGATGCATGCCAGAAAATGGTAGGTGCAACGTGCAGAAATAGTAAGGGAAGGTCGAAAGGTAATCCATGGCAGGCAAGAGTAATTCAACATCAAAGGCAACACCATTGTAGTTCCATCGGTAAAACACGGAAGATAACCCTTAGATACGGCCGTACAAACACACCCTATGACATCATCGGTGTGCACAGCACAATAGTATAAAGTGTGAATGCACACAACACACAGCCATGTATTCCCAAACATCGCACCATAGGTGTAAACACATGGGGAACTTTTAAAATGTACATGTTGGGTGCTGCCATAGCTGTGATCCATCAGCATGTGTTAGAGACAGACGGTGTTGTGGAGGAGGATGCCGACAACCACCGCAGGCCTCGGAGGAGAAGGAGAGTGTTCAGACCAAGGGTAACCTACCAGGGGCTACATGACCTGGAGATAGTAGAGCGTTACAGGGTGGACAGGGACATGTTACAGCAAATAGTGGAGCTGTGCCGGCCATGCCTGAGAACAAGAAACAACAGAGGGGAACCCATCCCAGTGGACACAAAGGTATGTGTAAGCTTGAGAATACTGGCCACAGGTACCTTTCAAAGGCCAACTGGAGATATAATGGGCATCTCACAGGCATCAGCATCCAGGGTACTACACCAGTTCCTGGATGCCATGTTACCACATGCCAATGAGCATATATACTTCCCCAGATCTCAGGAGGATTTGGCTAGCAATATGCGCCACTTCCACCGTGTGGCACAATACCCGGAGGTACTGGGTGCGACAGACTGTACGCACATACAAATCAAGTCACCACCTGGCGAGCAGGGTAGATGCTACATAAACTGCAAGGGATTCCACTCCATCAATTGCCAGGTCGTGTGCAATGCCCAGGGCATTATCATGGATGTGTGTGCTGGCAGCCCTGGAAGTTACCACGACTCCCATATCTGGCATGCCTCACAGCTGTATCAGGTATTTGTCAGGGGGGACATCCCACAAGGCCATCTCGTGGGGGATGCTGGCTATGCACTGGAGACATGGATGATGACTCCCATCAGAAATGCACACACACACATGCAAGAACGCCATAATGAGGCACACGCACAAACCAGAATAATCATAGAGCGTGTGTTCGGGATGCTGAAATCACTGTTCCGGTGCTTGGATACATCTGGTGGAGCCTTGCAGTACTCTCCAGGCACATGTGCCCACATATTCATAGTATGTGCCGTGCTACATAATATGATCCTGCGGAAGCAGCTGCTGCAGGGACATAATGGTGAAGGGCCACAAATCCCACCACAATTGCCAAGGCCAGTCCAGGCACAGAGGGTTCCAGACCATGAACACACTGTGCCAGCCCCAGTAGGCAGACGGAGGCATACCCAATATGCCTACGCCTTGGCAAAGAGGGAATGTATAGCACATACTCTGACAGCGTAGGCCCCATGGACTGACACCTCCCCACCTGCACACACAGTGAAATGGACGGCACACAAACATGACCACCTGTAAAGTGTAATGTATGGGTGGCCTCATGTGTGACTCCAACATAGGAAGCCCCCAAACACTGTAAACCCAACAGCCAGTGGAACATGTAATGCCAACACCTGAACAGTACGTGAGTCCTACAGCATATGGCGTTGCTGTGTGCCTGCCACGTTCGCCGCAAGATGTATACATATATATATATATATATATATATATATATATATATATATATATATATATATATATATATATATATATATATATATATATATGTATATACATATATCTATATATATATATATATATATATATATATAGATAAATATGTACACATATACATATATATAATACAGATAAGAAAGGGAAGCAGAGGGATATAAGGTGACTGAGATGTATCCAGCGATATCTGAACATAGTATAGATAGTGCAACGACATTCTCAACATCCGGGAGGTTCACAATAATAGGATACCGCCAACCATGGAATGTGTAATATACCGATATGCATAATTGCGAGGCTGAAAGACCGACAGAACACAGTACTGTAACAGTACATGCGCGTGTAATAGTATGATGATATGAAGGGAGAGGTAGTCACCGCTGCCGGTGTTGCGGTCCACATAGGTACTGTGTGCAACTGTCCCCGTGAGTGCCGTAGTATGTGTACATGTGCATTGAGGGTGCCGTGTGCATTGCTGTGTGAGTGTAATGTGTGTGTGTCTGCAACATGTGTATGTTGGTGCCAAGGTAGAGGCAGAGCAGAATATTAGGTGTAGGCATACGGTACACTAGCCTCAGGCATATGTTCACTACTAGTCCCACAGTAGTAGTGACAGCCCCACCCTGGCTAGGTGTGTCCTGACATAGAACGATACAAAGTGAATATGTTCCAGATGGTAGCACAGGAATATTCACCATAAGAAATGGAAAGGACGTATGTAATAGTCATTCCTGTATGTACGACACTGATATGTTACATGCAATATGATACGTTGGCAAAGTCACACAGCAATAGGTATGTTCCGCGGAAAAAAGTATGTGCTACCCCAGTACTGACCATGGCCACGTGTTGGCCCGTAAACACCGCTGTGTGTTCCACAAGTGTCAAACAATCAATTCCCATTTGAATATATGGCAACCACTGGCAAACAGGCTATGCCAACAACAGGACCACAATGACTGCAAATATCTGGGACAGAATGACAAGGGATAGTTGTCACGTACACATAACCGCTGATATACCACATATGTTACAGAGGTATACATGCATCGAGCTCACCTGCAGATGATATCGAAACCACATAACAACAGCCCAACCTACAATCCCATAACAAAAGACTATTAACTGTTAACTCTCCAAGTAGGGATGGAGCACACAGACAACTATACTGTTTATGTAGAGATGCAAGGCCCACAAACTGTATCTGTGACGTACAACCACCGACATCCCCCACTGTAGATAATAAAGGAATAGAAACCGTAATAGCAGCACAAACATACAGTCAGTCAATGACATCTGCATAACCACAACATATCACGTGGGAGACACAATGAAAGGCGGATGCATAATTGCATGCGTTGTATAAAGGAAAACAACAGCCATGTTACAGTTTTGAATGCAATACCCTGTTATCATTCATTGGCAGGACAGGTACACCCACATGTTGAATCAAATACTACACCTGTCACACACAATCCACGGGTGACATGAATACAAAATATACTTGTCCCTATGCATAGCAGACGCAGTTACACATAACATAACACAATACAGACCATCTCCACGAAGGTAGGGCAAATAGCCAACGTCCAGGTGGAGAATCGAATTATACTCCAGTATCGACGCCTAACTTCCGAATGGAGTAGATGCACAGGTGATATGCACGTAATTACTCACGTACACATAGCCGCTGATATACCACAGAAGTTACGGAGGTATACATGCAGCACGCTCACCTGCAGACGATATCGGAACCAATTAACAACAGCCCAACCTACACTCCCATAACAAAAGACTATTAACTGTTAACTCTCCAAGTAGGGATGGAGCACACAGACAACTATACTGTCTATGTAGAGATGCAAGGCCCACAAACCATATCCGTTACGTACAACCACCGCTATCCCCCACCGTAGATATTAAAGGAATACAAACCGTAATAGCAGCACAAGCATACAGTCAGTCAATGACATCTGCATAACCACAACATATCGCATGGGAGACACAATTAAAGGCGGATGCATAATTGCATGCGTTGTCTAAAGGAAAACAACAGCCATGTTACAGTTTGGAATGCAATACACCGTTATCATTCGTCGGCAGGACAGGTACACCCACATGTTGAACCAAATACTACACCTGTCACACACAATCCACGGGTGACATGAATTCAAAATATACTTGTCCCTATGCATAGCAGTTGCAGTTACACATAACATAACACAATACAGACCATCTCCACGAAGGTAGGGCAAATAGCCAACGCCCAGGTGGAGAATCCAATTATACCCCAGTATTGACACGTAATTTCCGAATGGAGTAGATGCACAGGTGATATGCATGTAATTACTCACTGAGGAACAGCAATTGGTGGGATGGATTCACATGTTGCAGGTATCGACGTATATAAGGATGACTCTCAGGATATTCAAACCGTATGCTCATACTGAAACAGCATTGTACTACCGAAAACGAAAGGAAATGGGAAAACAATAAACGGAACGAAACACCAACAAGGTATGTAGGACACACGATATGTAAGGTTGTGTAACGCATGATCTGTATTAATAAGCTGTACTGTATGTGAATGGTGGTTGTAATTAATTACACTTGTCCATAATGCAGAAAGTGGTGAAAGGTAGTTATGTAGTGATGTCTTGCTGAGCATACCAACGCTTGTAGACACCGTTTGTACAGCAGTGGGACATCATGTACACAGCAGAGACACCACAAGGGATGCTACAGGAGGGCATTAAAGAGAACAATGCCATACCACACACTGTTGCTGGCAGTGGATGTCCAACAAGGAAGTGCCATAGCAGGGGATAGTACATGTATGTATACTGTCACAGCACGGATGTGTATGAGCATATACCATTGATGACATATGTAAGGTGTGGCCGACGTGCAAGTATGCTCTGCATTAGGGGATACTATGTGAAATATGTGTAATGTATAGTTGTCTAGGTAGATATGACAGATATCATACACAGTATCACAGGCATATCATGCATAACACAGGTATCGCCTATTGGTATGTACAATAACAGGATACATATGGCCTGTAGGTATGGGACATAGTAGTAGCATGATAGCTACTCTAAATGGAAGGGACACCAAGTAGCCATGCACAAAGGACTTGTAGTATCTGCACAGGTGCACAGTGGGCTACAATGCAGTTTGGCACGTCCATGTGTAAGCACATGTGCACTGTACACAGTAGTGTCACCTCTCCATGGTAGTGTCCTGTGAACAGCAGAGGCAGGTGTCAACTGCACCTCTACACAGTACAGCTGCTGTGGTGATACCAGGACTACATGTGGCACTCAAACAGCAAGGGAGGTATCACATGAACAGTGCTACTGTGTGTCCCTGCGGGATGTACACAGGACCTATGTACCACAGCATGGTGTGTGTTAGGTTTGTGGAAGTAACACAGAAGCACAGCCCATGCAGTGTGGTGTGTGTGCACATATCCAGGAGTATTTCGCTCACAGTGCCCACCGCAGATGTCATGTATGAGGAGTATATGCATCAATAATGTGGTGGACATGGTCCGTGTCAGAGCAGAAGACACCCCTGAGTATGTGGTATGCAGATGTGTACAGATGTGTTGTCCGTATTATAGCCGCATATGTAAACTGTCTGAGCCCAGTAAACATCATGGCATGTCAATGTTGTGCCATGTAAAGCTGTAGCTGTTGTGGAAGGTACACCATAAATGTGGTATTGTACCCTTGACTGTGTGTAGATGTGTGTAGTTCACAGGTACAATGCCCACCTATGTACCAGCATCACACACAGTACAGATAGGTGTGGCCTTGCAGAAGGATATCCATGCCACAGTGAAATACGGTAACCACAGGACTGTGTGAGGCGTATGTGTGTACTGCACCCATGTACAATGTGATATGTATGTAGGGGACCACTATCCATGTGATAGTCAGTGGGTGAATGATGTTATGCAAAGGTGATGTGCATGCACCGTGTGTCATGCATCTTGATGCCATGATACTCATATGAAGTATCCATCACACTGACACCCATATGGTTGGTATCGGTATGAGCTGGTGGAGCAATAATGGTGTTTGATATGTAGGTGTGGGAAATCTAGGCATGGACAGTACTCTGTGATAGCATGTACCGTATGTAAGCATATAGTGAACATGAGTGGCTTTATGACTGAGGACTGTGTAATGCAATATGTACCTGACATGTAGTAGGTACTATGGTATGCTGGCACCACTGTGTGTACTGTCCATGAGCCACATAGCATAACATCCTGAGACACAGGGTATGATGTGCAGGTGGATGTGTATGTTGTCAATACCAGAATGTGGAATGGTGCTGAAAGGCAATGTGAGGACAACGTATGACGTGTTGGCCTCCTTACCATCCTCAACTGCCCTAGCAACTGTATGACAGGTGCCCAGCATGTGTATGTGCCTTGCCGTGGCATTCACAAGCCCAACCCGGGTGCTAGGAAAGGACTGGAGGCCATCAATGTGTGTGGGAATCATGTTCCTGATGATGTGCCCCATTGCCATGCAGAATGGTCCAGTCAGGAGTGTATGACTATAGTCCCACTCGTGCAATGCAGTGCCACCCGTGTGTAGTGCGAGAAATGCCGCTGTGTGGCAGTCAGGGTCCACAATGTCCGACAAAAGGCTAGCAGTGAATATAGTGGCCTGGTGTGGTGACATATATCGAACAGGTTGGTGGGACATTACAGCCAGGGACATTGGAAGGTGACATTGGGCCAGTGTCCCAGGACATATCGTGTGTATGTCAGTACTGTGTTTGTGACCACAGGGACACTACGATGTTCATGTACGGATTGCAACCCTGTAGTGAGTGAGAGGGTGTACTGTCGGTAAGTACGCCATCGCCTGGCACGTTGCCAACATTACCTCGGTCTGCAATGCTTGGTTGACTATTGTATGTGACATCAGATGTGGATGTTGCCAAAGAATACTGACATACCACCACAATGCCTGAGGCCCCACACAGCCATGTGCGGCAGTCATGTGTAGGTACTTAGCCTTGGAGTATGTGATGATGGACCTTGAGGACCCACCATGGCTGACAAGTGATGCACCCCACACATGTGAATGTACACCACTGTGCAACAGCCTGTACTTGTGGTTGTACATCATATGTGCATGGAACATGACCACCACAGTGGCGTCTGTGAACTGGTCAGTACCGCCATGTCTCTGTGTGGAATAGCATGATTCCTGCAATTGTGTACATGCTACTGAAGCGCACAGTGGTATGTATCAGCATATGTATGTGTAGTGTCCATCTGCTCGGGTGTCATAATGTTAACAACTGCTGTCAGCAGACGTCTGTAGTAGTTGTTGTAGTACACATGTTCCGTGTATGCTGTGATGGGTGTGTTTCCAGGGTGTGGCTAGCAAGGCCGTGTAGCATATGTGTGGAACCCACCAAAGAGGGGATAACCCCAGGTGTGACACACCAGTCACATGGAGGTAGTGTTCATGCTAAGGGTAGTGTAGGTATGGTATGTGCTATGTATTGTGTCATCCAGCTGAGTGGAGTGCATGACTCAAGCATGTGTAGGTACATGGGTGTCTATCCCAGGGAAGTGTGGGTTACTGTCAGCACACAGCAGTAGTAGCTGTCTGAGGCCCAATGTACACTATAACATCACAGACAGTATGTAACCTGTGGTGTACAATGTCGACTCTGTCGCGTGTTACAATGTGTATAGCGGTCACAAACATGGTTATCTGCACATGGAGCACCAATGATGCATTGTGCTAAGCAACTATCCAGGATGTGTGCAAAACACTGTGTGATGTGTGAACCCCTCATCTGTGGGTGTTCCGGTCCAGGTATGTGCCTGGAAGGTACGGTCTGTGTACAATCCGTAATCGCAGGTGTTCTGTGCAGAGCATGGAGGCAGGTCCCAGTCACTGCAGAGATATGTGAGCGGTGCAATAGTGTGTGTGCCTCGCATGTGTGCATCACAGTGGAAGATGCAAGCATTGTTCCACATGACCCCATGCCATGCCTGCCAGTTACAGCCCTGCCGGTGACAGTTATGTGAAACTGCCAGAGAGGCAGTATAGCATGTGAAGATGTACATGTGTGCTCTACACCCCAGGCCGATGGCTGCAGGTCATGCATGCCACAGCATTGTGTTTGACCTGGACTGTCATAGCGGGCAGATACCACATGCCTGTACAATAACAGCAGGAGCATAGGCAACTATTGCAGTGACACAGTAGGTCAATGTACAGTGTTCCTGTGTCCAGACCACTGCCGAATGTACACCATGGCTAGACACACACCCAGAGGGCTATAACACCGGGGAGCCATTGCATGTCCCAGTACATGTAGTCTGTGTATTGCCATCACAGGGCAGTCACAATAACATGATGTATGAGAGATATATTGTACCAGGTGATGTGTCATGTGTGCGTATGTTGAGTTGCAGAGGTGTTCACCCATCCGCAACATCTCAGTGCATGATGCCTTGTGTAACATGATGTGTGGAACTGCATTGTGATTCACAACAGAGTCATCCGTGACTGGTGTGTTGTGAATGTTGTAACCCATGAGTCTACGGGATATACACTGGTGATGTTGGCTGCCATGCTGGGGGCCACCATTGGTGCCTACAGTGGTTATACAGACATATTGCATACGTTGTTCTTGCAGGAATGTCCATTGTTGTAGACGATGTGGTACTACATGATGGTAGGTGTGTGATGTGAATGTTACACATCCAGACGTGACCGTCAGGTGCAGTCATGGTTGTCAACAGCATCACCCCCATCCACAGCTGTCAGCACCCTGTCCCCAGAATGGGTAACCGTAGCCCTCGTACTGTGTGACTAATGTGCAGATCGTAGAACACCTACTACTGGCTGACTAACAGTGTCAACTAGGAAGGGTATATGATGGCTGAAATACGCTGCTCTAATGTATAAATATGATATCCCAATGAATTACTATGATTCCCATCTAGTAAGCCATGGCTGGCATGTAAACCGTGTACAACAATGAATGTGTGACAGACCCTTCCAATGTGGAACCTTGATGAACATGCACCTGTTAGAACACCAAATGAGGTACGTTGCACGTAATGATGTACAACTGACAGCTATGGGCACAGCATGGATGCAGAAGCACATCTCCCACAGGCAGTACCGCTGTACATTGGTAGGGGAGCATTGCACGAGTACATGTGACAGTTGCAGTATTGCCACATGTACGACATATCCGTCATATGGGGTAGCACTGGCATGTGACGGTTGGACATGCCTGTACATACGACCATGTCCCACAGGATATGTGTGTTAAGTGTGTACAACACCTGATGTACCTTGAGCAAGCTGCGAAGTGTATGACTGCCAGCGTACCTGTGTGACATGTTGTGCAATGGGTGCAAAGGTAATCAGTAGCGGATTACATGCTCACATGTCTTGCACAGGTGCATAGCTTGACCGTACAATACAAATATGGTGTTGGATAATAGCAACCCACAAGAGGTGATGAGTAAGGGTGGCAATGAACTATCACCTTTCCGGATAAGGTGTGCATGTCCATGACACATTAGCACCTGAGATGTTAGCAGTACAGCTGTACAGGGCGGCATGTATAGTTGATTACATACACCTTTGCGTGTTCCACCAGTGGCCTGTTGACAGACAGACATCAACACAATGTGCAGCATTGACATGTGCACAGCACATCACCACTGGCTACAGTAGAACAGGGTTAATGTGTTGACATGTGCACAGAACATCAGCGCCAGCTACAGTCAAACATGGTATGTGTTGAACACCACCGTCATTGTAGCCCATGCACCAGAGAGAAATGTTATGCATCTGTGTATGTACGGCTGGGAATGGACCTGACCTAGCAGTATAGCTGTGTCAGTGTTGCGAACAACATACTGAATGGGCTGTGTGTGTGAGGTGTGTGTCATAAGTGTACGGTCTGATGGATGATGCCAGCATTGCCACCGCTATGTGAACATCCCCGTCCCCATAAATGAATACCTAGGCTGTGCCCAACACCATGGTCACTGTGGAAGGGATGGTGCTGTGCGGTGCACCCACCGACACGGTGGTGACAGCAGGCACTGGATGTAGACATATGAGGTACCCATGTCAGGTCGGGGTACCATCCATGTGCACGGGATATCACCATGCGGGCATATACAGCACTGTGTTGAACAATAGTACAGCACATAGCACCTGTCAGGGGTAATGTTTATGCATGGATGTGCGATACCAGCATGCACAATACACACCCCCACCATGCAGCATGCTGCCTACCTTGCAGAAGGACATTGTCCACACCATGATGATGGACATGCGACATGTCCATATACCCATATAAATGACATATGGAATGGACAGCCACCGTCCCAATACTGGTATTCCACAGGCTGGACACATCCCTGTGCCATATATGTGATATACCGTGCCATACCATGCAACCCTATCCATCAAGGCTGCACGTGTCATCACAGTCATACATGGTGTGATGGCCACATGGTACATGCACTATCAACTGACTGGATCAGTAATGTGGCACTGATGCACCCTGTGGTGTCACAATTGCTGTGTGACAGCGTGTACAACGTGAGCACACATGCTATGTTTGCCCATCCCTGCAAATGTCATATGAATAGACATTGTCCCATGTGTATCACATGTGCAACACAGGCGAGCCATGGCAGGATGTTCAACACCCGTACAGTGCTGAGTAGATGTATATGGCAAAACACATGCATGTACAGGTGTCCATGTGTATGTGTGCAGTGTCACTGCTGATGTCCATAACGGCTGCGTCTGATGCTATGTGACATATACACAGCATCCAAGTGAACAGTAGTACTGTGGACACATCGGGCCAAGTGCAGATTGGTAAGAACACAGGTGCAGGCAAGTACACATGTCCACAGCAAGTTACCATCTACATGGAGTATGTACACTGTGATGAGTTGACACAGAGATATGATATCCACTGCATAACGGTGTGACAGGGATGACAGCAACACGTCAGCTGTGTCAGTGTCATGATGCTTCTCAGAGATTACTGTGCAGATGTCGTACATGTCATAGCAATGTATGTTCAGCGGTATGCCAGTACATCAGTGTGAATGTGACCTGTCACCATCATTATGTCTTACAGATAATGCCATGTTCACGGCTCCCAGCCTTCAGCCGCCAGGAGGATGATGTCATCATACCATTGCTCCATGACAACTATGACGTGCTGTTCAGCCATGTGCCACAGCATGCTCAGCAGCGGGATGACCTGTGGCAGGGTATATGCAGGAGGGTGAATGACGTGGGTGGCAACAACCGCACCTACCAGCAGGTACGCCGACACTGCACGGACGTCATACGGCATGCGAAACAGCGTGCCGCCGCAATCGCCAGAGAACAAGGTGGAACAGGTGGTGGGCCACCAACCCAGCCCCCACTCACACACACAGAGGAGCTACTGGCCAGTCTGGGGACACCCAGGGAACAGCATGCAGAAACACTAGCCGCCATCGTGGAGGTGGGTGTCTCCCAACCAATGAGCCTGGAGTTGCCTGGTAAGTCAGTCCTGCATATGAGTATGATATCCACTGTAGTTGCAGGTGTCATTGTACATCATGTAAAGTAACAACACATGCCAGGTATATTGGCACACAAGCTGCATACTACAGTATGCTACGTTGTGTATGCAGACGTGTGCATACCATATGCTATCACACAGGTACATGTGTTCACATGCACAGTGCGAACTGTGGCTGTCATACAGTCATGGATAATGTTTATACTGTTGTGTCGCCCCTTTACAGGTACCTCTGGCGTGTCGCACAGACATGGGTCCATCGCAGGTGAGACTGTTGTCAGTATCAGGCATGTTACAGTGTAGAGTTATTTGCCATGTGGCCAGGTATAACATGCACACCCGGGTTTTGTTCCAGTCATGTTATACAGGTTGCACCATCAGACACACACACATGCCACCCATGTGCAATAGATACACCGTTAATATACACCGGCATGAAACCACAGTACCTGTCAATGTGATATGTGCGGTCAGCTATGCATACAATGGTGGAGGTGTTCTACAATGGATGCATATGTAGTATGCATTGGAACAACATTTGTGGTATACACACAGTACCACACAGTGAGCAGTGATCTGGGCAGCACACAGGTGTCACCATTGTGACATATGCCCCTGCATTGTGTGCAAACATTGTGACATGCCACCCATGTCCCAAGCTTGTGGTGTTCTGTCCGCAATATTGTCACACCATCACATGACCTACACCCGACATAACACACATCCACACTGTTGTCTGCATAGCCCTGTGGATTGTGACACCTCTGACATGTATGGGTGTATGTCACATGGGACACCACAGACACGTGTACAAGATGCCCATCACACACAATTGTCCAACAACCGTTCACACATGGCCATGGGTGATAGCCTCAGGCATGTTGCCACACAGTACGTCTGATGTGGATAGACCCTGTTGCACATTGTCCACACATAGTGCAATCATAGCCATAGTGGACCACTTGTACATTTGATGTGTTACACCGGACAACCGGAATGCCTGTCTACAGCCACCGGAGGTGTCACCGATGTCTACCATATACGATCTGTGGAACAGCATGACTGTGTTGCAGTCATGGCAATGCAATGCATCCATGTTATGCATTGCACAGCAACATACATGCATCATGTTGCCATGCAATGGCACAGTGCCTGTACTCCACACTGTATAGCTATGTACACGGCTCACACTAACCACACCTGCACATACACATTTGCTAAACATGCATTCTATCTGTAGGCTGTACACACAACACTGCACTGTGAGGCCCATTATGATGCTGTACATGTGTCAGGACACCATTTTGTCAAACATGTATACATGTTACTGCACATGTCAGCAGATTACATGTCAAGGTAACGTCAGCCATGAGTACTGTTAACCTGTTTGTGACCACATGGTGTATCACGGTGATGCATGCAAATTACCATGATTGTGTGTACTGCATGCTTACTGATATGACACCTGCTTGATGTAGTGTGCACCCCAAGGTGGTATGCATACTAACAGTATTAATGTCTGAGCTGCATTCCCTGTGCTGTAGTGCAGGAATGCTTCATGCCATCTGAAATATCACATACATGGTGTGTCTGTGTGTGTCTGTGTGTGTGTGTGTCTGTGTGTAATGTACCTTACAGTATGTCTTTGCATTCACAGGTGGTGTAGGTGCGTTACCCTCCTGTGGTCCATCTGATGTTAGTGTCCCCACAAATACTAGCAGTGTTGACCATATGCATGAGGTACAGGCAGGGATATCAGGGGCGGAATCTGTGCCATTGGTTACCATCCCACCTTATGTCCCCCTCTTCCCCGCACACGGTTCTGATGCCAACACATACCACATCACCGTTGCCCATAGAGGAAGGACAGTCAGCATCTGTTGGCATTGAACAGGAATGTGTGGTGGCTACAGAAGGTGTGACTACACAACATGTTGCCAGTGTAATGACTGGTGATGTGCCACACAGGCATGTGGCTGGTGCTGCTCGTAGGAGGACCTCTGGCAGACATGCCCCTGCAGCACAGGGCGCAGCAGCTGGTATCACCAGACGCATGTTCCAGACTGTAATGGCGGCACAGGCATGTGCAGAACGGCAGAACCAAGAAGGGCAGAGGCTGCAGAGGGCTGCAATCCGTACCCTGAATGACAACATCCAGTCATTGGCAAATGCTCAACAGCAGATTGCTAATGTACTGGATAGGCAATTAGGTGAAATGGTTGGAATCCTCGACCGAGGCATGGCAATCCGCGAGCGTGAAATGTCTGTGCTGGAACACCTGGTAGGGGTGAGGCGTAGGACACGTGGGTGTAGGCCAGCAACACCACCTAGTGTAGGTCGACGTGTGCGTGCCACCTCTCATGCCCACTCATATAGTGCCGGTAGCAGTAGCAGTGCAGCTGGTGCTACACTGTCCACACCAGGACACAGCAGGCCACGTGGACGTGGTACTGGCTGGTCCCATCATGGACATGGTTCCAGCGGACATGTGTCATCGGACAGTAGCCACTCTGTACCTCCACCCGGTAGTGCCCATGCAACCCCAGGCAGGCACAGGTCACGTGGCCGTGGACGGACACAGTGAGCTGTACAACCTGCACTGTACAGTCTGGGGCTGTCAATTATACCCCGTGTAGGCATCACATATGGCTGAACTGTGTACAAACATACCCACACACAGCAGACACAACTGTAGGGCTCCACCACATCCACATGCATTCTGCACAGACATGTCCAGTAAACCCACCGGCCCTTACACACACACATGATGTTATCCAATCGTGCAGCCTATGCCCCTGGCAAACATATCACCCTGTGCATATGATGAAGCCTCTGCTGCATCCCTGTCATCCACACTATTGGTGTGGGGTTATGCAAATATATTCTGATGCACAGGGTGGACAGGATAGTGAGAGGTGTATGTGATACCTGTGTATGCATAACGTGGGATGTGTATGTTGCAGTGGTTGTGTATGAATACTGACAGATGCATATGTGATACCTGTGTATGCATAGCGTGGGATGTGTATGTTGCAGTGGTTGTGTATGAATACTGACAGATGCATATGTGATACCTGTGTATGCATAGCGTGGGATGTGTATGTTGCAGTGGTTGTGTATGAATACTGACAGATGCGTATGTGATACCTGTGTATGCATAGCGTGGGATGTGTATGTTGCAGTGGTTGTGTATGAATACTGACAGATGCGTATGTGATACCTGTGTATGCATAGCGTGGGATGTGTATGTTGCAGTGGTTGTGTATGAATACTGACAGATGCATATGTGATACCTGTGTATGCATAGCGTGGGATGTGTATGTTGCAGTGGTTGTGTATGAATACTGACAGATGCGTATGTGATACCTGTGTATGCATAGCGTGGGATGTGTATGTTGCAGTGGTTGTGTATGAATACTGACAGATGCATTATGTGATACCTGTGTATGCATAGCGTGGGATGTGTATGTTGCAGTGGTTGTGTATGAATACTGACAGATGCGTATGTGATACCTGTGTATGCATAGCGTGGGATGTGTATGTTGCAGTGGTTGTGTATGAATACTGACAGATGCGTATGTGATACCTGTGTATGCATAGCGTGGGATGTGTATGTTGCAGTGGTTGTGTATGAATACTGACAGGTGCGTATGTGATACCTGTGTATGCATAGCGTGGGATGTGTATGTTGCAGTGGTTGTGCATGAATACTGACAGATGCGTATGTGATACCTGTGTATGCATAGCGTGGGATGTGTATGTTGCAGTGGTTGTGTATGAATACTGACAGATGCGTATGTGATACCTGTGTATGCATAGCGTGGGATGTGTATGCTGCAGTGGTTGTGTATGAATACTGACAGATGCGTATGTGATACCTGTGTATGCATAGCGTGGGATGTGTATGTTGCAGTGGTTGTGTATGAATACTGACAGATGCGTATGTGATACCTGTGTATGCATAGCGTGGGATGTGTATGTAACAGTGGTTGTGTATGAATATTGACAGATGCGTATGTGACGTGGATTGTGTACTGTCAACATGCAGCAGACATACCATGTACTGCAGGTGCAGCATGCATTGTGATGTGTTCACGGTATGTGTGACGGTTACATGTGTAACACCATGTTGGTTCTGATACCCTGAATCCCTCCTATGGTGTACTCGCATGTGCCTACAGGGAGCACCGTTATTGGTCCCCCACGTGTAGCTGTGGATTACTCACAGGCACATCTGGCAATATCAGCATACTACATGTACTCGCAACCTGCCTGGACACCTACATGACACACATGTCCACACATATACTGCACCTGATGCATGTGGTCGTTGCCACAGGCTACAGTGGACAGAGACGTCACATACATAGCAGGACACACTACAGGTATGGTGACATGGTGCAGGTGTCATACACAGCGTGATGGCCACTGACTTCAGGCGTCACCTGTCAGCTGTGGGGCATGCTGTGCAGCAGTAGGACCCTGTAACAGTACAGGAACATGGTCTCAATCGCAGGGTGTACACCACTATGATGCACACCCCATAGTGTGCAGATGGGGACACCTGCCTGTGTGGTCAGCACACTCACAATACTATGCACCCACACGCCATGTCACAGGGAGCGGACTTGCACAGGTAGACAGTATGGCTCAAACCTATGGCATCGACAGGGTTGTGCAATGCAGCACCATTACGGGATAGACTCCATGTGTGGTACGTGTTCGTTCACAACAGTATATTAGCATACACCCTCACACAAAGCAGCAGACATACAAAAATGTAAACACACACACATTGTGGTGACCACACATGTGTACACAGAGAGACAACGTGTTGCATGTACTGCACCATCCAAATGCAAGCTCCCCACACTGAGGTATGTACAGATCTCTACTATGGTGTACAGGGATGTGTAGCACGTCGGACATATTCCCCCCGATATGTGGCATACATGGGCACACAGTCATGCACACATGTCAGTGCAGGGAATACTACACCCGCCATATGATACGTGTGCAGGCATGCAGCGGTATGTAGTGCATTATGTGTACCAACACTGTATCCGGCAGATGTGCTGATATATGCACTTGGGGGATGGTAGGTGTTACAGTTGCCATGTGACATACAGTCAATAACACCTGACCGCTGGGTATGCATTATGTCAGCACTGTCATGTAACAGCGACATAGCATACTGTATGCACATGGCAGGGTAGGATGGTGTGTGACACAACTGTGAGCCACCACCTGCACACATGCATGCAGACAGGTGTTTAAACACATTATGTACACACATTCCTCCATACGTGCTGTTTCTATGCCACCGTATAATGGCCCCTATGATGGGTATGCATGTGGTAGGTTGTTGCAACTATGTTATGGACATCGGCCACTGCTCATGCATGGCTGCTCCATGCACAGTACACATGTCACATGTGTCTTCTGTTGCCATGTGTGTATACATTGCTACTTTTTGACATGTGTGTTGACATGCATACAACATGGACTGTGGTATGGTATCACAGCTGTCACAGGCGAACAATACAAGGGTATTTGTCCCAGTCAACACTGCTACACCCTGTAGTGGGAGCATTCCACAGACATGGGTCCACCTTCCATTCGTGTGTGTAGCACTGCATACACCAGTGTTATGCATGTGGTACATCACAGGCTTTGTATGTGTCATGTGTGCAGTCCATGCACACATCCAGACAATCACATGTATGACATATCCAGACGTTTGTTCATTGTGGTACAGCAGCAGTCATGTGTCACAGCTGTGTCAGGGCCGTGGTATGTGTGGAGCCAACTTGTCCATGTATACTGATATGGGTGGACTACATCACACATGTTGGATCATTGTTAGTACATGTGTACTCTGCACAACTGGTGTACACTGCTATACAGACCTGTGGACATATGTCACATGCTGTTCGACCGTGAGGCTTACTGCTGCACCGATGACATGGTGCTGGCATGACAGCTAAGGTGTTCACTGCAGTGTGTACATGTTTGACCTGCACCCATGACACCTGTGATGTCATCTGTGTGTGTATGAGTAACTGCATGTGTGACCACCCTGTGCGTGTGGACAGGTTTACTTTACTGTGACCTGCTGTGTGTACACTCCATCTGCATGCTGGACGGCGCGTAGCAAATGCTAAGTGTGTGAGCATGCCCAGTAAGCAGTTGTGTAGATGGACACACTGTACATTGCACACTGCGCCCTTCTGTGATTATACCCCGTGTGTATGCATGTTTTCCCTTTGCAGCTGCTAAGTGTGTGAGCATGCCCAGTTTGCTGTTGTGTAGGTGGACACACAGTACATTCCACACTCTGCCCTTCCATGATTACACTCTATGTGTATGCCTTCTGTGTGTACACTCCATCTGCATGCTGGACGGCCCTTCTGTGATTATACCCCGTGTGCATGCATGTTTCCCCTTTGCAACTGCTAAGTGTGTGAGCATGCCCAGTTTGCTGTTGTGTAGGTAGACACACAGTACATTCCACACTCTGCCCTTCCATGATTACACTCCATGTGTATGCCTTCTGTGTGTACACTCCGTCTGCATGCTGGACGGCCCTTCTGTGATTATACCCCGTGTGCATGCATGTTTCCCCTTTGCAACTGCTAAGTGTGTGAGCATGCCCAGTTTGCTGTTGTGTAGGTGGACACACAGTACATTCCACACTCTGCCCTTCCATGATTACACTCCATGTGTATGCCTTCTGTGTGTACACTCCGTCTGCATGCTGGATGGCCCTTCTGTGATTATACCCCGTGTGCATGCATGTTTCCCCTTTGCAACTGCTAAGTGTGTGAGCATGCCCAGTTTGCTGTTGTGTAGGTGGACACACAGTACATTCCACACTCTGCCCTTCCATGATTACACTCCATGTGTATGCCTTCTGTGTGTACACTCCGTCTGCATGCTGGATGGCCCTTCTGTGATTATACCCCGTGTGCATCCATGTTTCCCCTTTGCAACTGCTAAGTGTGTGAGCATGCCCAGTTTGCTGTTGTGTAGGTGGACACACAGTACATTCCACACTCTGCCCTTCCATGATTACACTCCATGTGTATGCCTTCGGTGTGTACACTCCGTCTGCATGCTGGACGGTGCTGGACGGCCCTTCTGTGATTATACCCCGTGTGCATGCATGTTTCCCCTTGCAACTGCTAAGTGTGTGAGCATGCCCAGTTTGCTGTTGTGTAGGTGGACGCGCGTAGCAAATGCTAAGTGTGTGAGCATGCCCAGTAAGCAGTTGTGTAGATGGACACACAGTACATTGCACACTGTGCCCTTCTGTGATTATACCCCGTGTGCATGTATGTTTCCCCTTAGCAAACGCTAAGTGTGTGAGCATGCCTGGTTTGCTGTTGTGTGGGTGGACAGACAGTACGTTCCACACTCTGCCCTTTCATGATTACACTCCATGTGTATGCATGTTTGCACTTTGCAAAGGCTAAGTGTGTGAGCATGCCCAGTATGCCAGTCATGGACACACAGTACATTCGGCACCGACGTCTGATACTAGGTGTGTAGCCATGGCCATTGACATCCTGCATAGCCATGGTGGCCATCCAGGTGAATTATATGTAGTTGCTATGCCACAATGGATGCCTACATCAAACACACTGGTTGCTCTCTCAAAGGGTGTACTGTCTGTGGTGCAGCCCGTATCCATTTCATGATGTAGTGCTCCGTAGATAGTTAGTATTCCCGAGTTCAGCACTGCCATGTTACTGTACGTCCACCTTGGGATAGTAACATGCTGTGTGACTGCTCACTCTGTATTCATTCCCTATCGGCATCCTTGCCTTTGCGGATGATATCACCCACCTAGGAGTATGCCTCTGACAATGCTGTGCTCAGTAATCTCGGTAGCACGTTCTGTAAATGCATCATGTTGTAGTGTGTTCATATAGGTAGGTGTAGGAACTCCCAGCCCTTCCAAGTGCGCGTGTGTGTGTGTTTCCAGCTGCCTCTGGAGACAGTACTGCTTTTAGACGCCTCACAACACATACATTTGCTATCGGCGTCTATTCCTTTGCGGATGATGTCACCCACCTAGAAGTATGCCTCTGACAGTGCTGTGCTCAGTAATCTCGGTAGCGCGTTCTGTAAATGCATCATGCTGTAGTGTGTTTATGTAGGTAGGTGTAGGTTCAACTCCCAGCCCTTCTAAGTGCGTGCGTGTGTGTGTTTCCAGCTGCCTCTGGAGACAGTGATGCTTTTAGATGCCTCACAACACATACATTTGCTATCAGCGTCTATTCCTTTGCGGATGATGTCGCCCACCTAGAAGTATGCCTCTGACAGTGCTGTGCTTAGTAATCTCAGTAGCGCGTTCTGTAAATGCATCATGCTGTAGTGTGTTTATGTAGGTAGGTGTAGGTTCAACTCCTGGCCCTTCCAAGTGCATGTGTGTGTGTGTGTTTCCAGCTGCCTCCAGAGACAGTGATGCTTTTAGACGCCTCACAACACATACATTTGCTATCGGCGTCTATTCCTTTGCGGATGATGTTACCCACCTAGAAGTATGCCACTGACAGTGCTGTGCTCAGTAATCTCGGTAGCCTGTTCTGTAAATGCATCATGCTGTAGTGTGTTCATGTAGGTAGGTGTAGGTTCAACTCCCGGCCCTTCCAAGTGCGTGTGTGTGTGTTTCCAGCTGCCTCTGGAGACAGTACTGCTTTTAGATGCCTCACAACACATACATTTGCTATGAGCGTCTATTCCTTTGCGGATGATGTCGCCCACCTAGAAGTATGCCTCTGACAGTACTGTGCTCAGTAATCCCAGTAGCGCGTTCTGTAAATGCATCATGCTGTAGTGTGTTCATGTAGGTAGGTGTAGGTTCAACTCCCGGCCCTTCCAAGTGCATGTGTGTGTGTGTGTTTCCAGCTGCCTCCACAGACAGTGATGCTTTTAGACACCTCACAACACATACATTTGCTATCGGCGTCTATTCCTTTGCGGATGATGTCACCCACCTAGAAGTATGCCTCTGACAGTGCTGTGCTCAGTAATCTCGGTAGCATGTTCTGTAAATGCATCATGCTGTAGTGTGTTCATGTATGTTCAACTCCCAGCCCTTCCAAGTGCGTGTGTGTGTGTGTTTCCAGCTGCCTATAGAGACAGTGATGCTTTTAGACGCCTCACAACACATACATTTGCGATCAGTGTCTATTCCTTTGCGGATGATGTCGCCCACCTAGAAGTATGCCTCTGACAGTGCTGTGCTCAGTAATCCCGATAGCACGTTCTGTAAATGCATCATGCTGTAGTGTGTTCATGTAGGTAGGTGTAGGTTCAACTCCCAGCCCTTCCAAGTGCGTGTGTGTGTGTTTCCAGCTACCTCTGGCAACAGTGATGCTTTTAGACGCTTCACAACACATACATTTGCTATCAGCATCTATTCCTTTGCGGATGATGTCACCCACCTAGACATATGCCTCTGACAGTGCTGTGTTCAGTAATCTGAGTAGCGCATTCTGTAATTGTGTCATACTGTCGTGCGATAGGGTAGGTAGGTGTAAGGTCAATTCCCATGCCTGCCAGATGTGTGTGTGTGTCTATGCTCCCAGCCGCATGGGTTCGTAGGTTATGGTTTTAGGCGCTTCGCAACACACATATATCCTGCTGACGTCTCTGTGTTTGCGGATGTTGAGACGCACCTAGTGGACTGCCTGTGTGTCTGCTGTGGTTAGCGACCTCCGTAGCGTGTTCTTTACGTGCGTCATGCTGTGGTGTGATAGGGTAGTGATGTGTAGGTTCCACTATCGGCCTTGCCACATGTGTCTGTCTGTATCTCTCTCGATGTATTTATATATACATATTTTATGCCCATAGCGCTGCTCTTGCATGGACAGCTGTCTGTCCCATGTATCGCATATTTGCACAGCTTACACATAGCAATGTGGTACGATGCAAATCCGAACATTGTCCATGCAATGTCCATGTTCCGGGAGGTGTTACACACCCTTACAGACATCCACTGTATATCTTGGCAGACAGCTATCTTTGCTGTACTGTCACTGTACTCGTACACGCCATAGACTTTGTGTATCATTGCCTGTTTATGATGTGTGTATGTCTATCTGAGCTGTGTGCATGGTCGTGTGTATGTCCCACTATAATCATCTGTGCAGGTGTCGCCAATATAGGTAATTCATGTAGACTGCTGTTTAATTTGCATTTCAGCACATACCTGCGGACAGTACTGCAGTTCCTACTGCAGCACATTTCATCATCTTGCAGTGGATAATAATGTTTCCACACACATGTATCTGTTTCTGTTCATAACACTCCACCTCAAGGAGCGTATATCTGCACAAGGCCTTATGTGATAGTGGGACACTCAGGGCCAGTAATGACATGTTGCTCTTATAAACATTGCTAGTGGGCACAGTGATATGTTATGCATGAGTATGGCATTTCTGTCTGATTTGGTGTCTTCATCACATGTTTGTCGTTGTTTCCTGTCGTCAGTTATCATGAGGGTGCCGGACTGTTACTGTTACGTGGAACACAGCAAACATATGAAGCACACCTCTACACAGTCTGCGTACATCTGTACAGTTGCAGAGTATGTGTCTGATACAACATACCTACTGTCTGACTACAATACACACACAGTGTATGGCGGCATGACAGCCCACGTGGTATTACTTTGTATTTGCATGACACACCCACACAGACAGCTGTATTCCTCACACAGGTCTACATCTGCTTATCCACACTAATTGTTCTTTCATGTACCATATGTGTGCATTGTATTTACGCTTTCCGTCAGTGGCGGGGCTCACATACGACTATGGGGGTCTGGTAACTGTTATGTTGACACTTCATGACACCCTGGGGGACACTTTACCTTTGTGTCTAATTACCTTCCACATTGACCTTCACAGGGCATACGTTGTCATTCACATTTTCCGGGGTATGACTTATACATGTTTGCCCATTTGTCCTGCTGTCTTTCTTCTCACCTGTTCACCTAATATCACCAGTTCAGTACATGTATTTCAGACAGGTTAGCTCCTTCATACCCTTGACCTGTTGTCATTATGTGTACACGCTCTGACGTTTGGCCTTTGCCCTTGTTACATTTCACATAGTGATGTGCCTGTCTAGCTGATTGCTGTCTAGGCATTACGGACTGTGCAGTAGGTGATAGTGACCGCTATTTCCATTGCATGCTTAGTGACACTCATAACATCCGTATTCATGGCTATGCCAGTATTCGCACAATGGTCTGAGTTTGTATGGGGTATTTATAATGTAGTCCCTATCTGTATTTCCTGTACTATGCCTTACTGCAGCTGTGTTATTCTGACAGTTTTCCAGTTATGGGTGTCATCTTGGTCGTACGCATGTCCATCCATGGGAATCGCCTACAGGACACTGATATAGGGCTGTACATATTTCCAACTTGCTTTCCGCACTATCCAGTGGATGCTTTGCACCATTATTGAGAATAAAGGCATGTGCTATACCCACATCCCTCCCACAGGGCGGGCCTACGAAATCTCTGCCAAACAACACCTAGGCCCATTTCTGCATACCCAGGTTCCCATGCCTGCAACCCTCTACGGTACACATTACACATGGTTAATGTGTGCGGTACTGCGATGTGGACGCACTTTTATGCACTCCCCACTCTAGGGATATCTGTGCATACGTCCTGCATTTCATGGATACATGTGTCATCACCCTTGCACCTGCTTTTAGTGCATATACAGCTGATTCATATATGCGGCTGTCACTTCCTTTGCGTCAATCGTTGCAGGTACTGCAAATGGATAACTTTTTGGAGTCCTACAATGGACACCACTATGCATGTTTAAAGTGTAGAACTTGCTGGACTGTCACTTTCAGGCCAATGATTTTGACTGCTGCTGTATATTCCCCATTCGTGGATGTCTGTTTGACTACCTATATTAGCTATTACTTGGCATATTTATATCCATGTGTCATATATACGGGACATAGGTCTGTTGTGTGTACATATATACATGTAAACTCCTCGTTTCATACCTTGCTTTGTTATTGTCTGTGGATTACCTGTGTACACACATCTATACCCAAACCATACCTTCCCACTGTACAGCTACTGGCAGAGTGTACGGATGGTTGACCCTTTATCTTAGGTGTGTTTTACATTGACCGGTGTCTATCTGGCAATTTGCTGGCATTTCATTTGAGACATATGGTGGCACCTTCTGACAAGTAGTTCAGGTTATGGATGCATACACTTCGTCAATCCCTGCTACTAACACACCCGTTATTCTATCCACTTTCTATGTTTATTTTAGCACATATCTTGTGTTTCTCACTATTTGTACCAGTACTTTGCATGGCATTGTCCGGTTCCATACTTTCAGAGGCTGACAGTTTTGAGACATGTATAACTAACATGGGGGAAACAGCATTAATTTACTCTGCTGTGAGCGGATCACACACGCACAGGCGCACTTGCATTTCCTTATTGTGGGTCACGCGCAGGCGCACATGCATATCTGTATTCTGGGTTACATATGTTTACTGTGTCTTTGTGCTTACGTGGCCTGTATTAGTTGTGACAGTACCAGTAACATATCTCTGATCTGGTTAACGGACGTATGCGAAACACACTTTCACCTTTACATATGTGACTGTCTTTGCGGCACAGACGCATTAGTTACACGTTCACATTTATATGTTCTATACTCGTAATTCAAACGGGACTGCATTCACATTGGCCGGTTGCTGTGACCACTACACGTTTGGTGTTCTGTCTCATTTATATGCATACCCATGGTACATAGCTACATTAACATATTCCCCCCCGCACTCACTTACGTCACAGGCATCCATTCTCCTGCTGGGAAAAGTGTGGTACTACATGTTACACATTCCCTATTCCCTAATGCTCTTGACCCAGGATGCATATGGCATAACCGCAGGGATATTCAGAACACAAAGGCTTATAGTCCCAATGCATGCAGGTCTTTAATTGTCAGGGTGTTCTTGTGGTGCTCTGGGATTGGTCTTGTCCGCTTAGTGTACAACACTGCCCTGACCGTGTACGAATGTCAGACGAGGCACATGGGTGTGGTTTGTCCATGTTTATTATACCATGACCCCTCATTATTCCATGCCGTGCACGCTGATTGGCCAGCGTGCCCATTGTAAATCGAGTTATACTAATGGAAGACGGTCCGGTTACCCGGACCTTTTTCCATTAGTATAACTCGGTATTTAAGACCTGTCTCGCTATGTTAGGTGGGTTTAACATAGCGAGACAGCTTTAAATAAGCAACGGAGATGTCCGTTGCTTACTTTAAAGTTGTCTCGCTATGCTAAACATATTTAACATAGCGAGACAGGTTTTAAAAGAAAGCAACGGGGAAATGAAGCTCTCTGTTTCTTTTTTGTGGTGTTTTGCTATGTTAACTGGGTTTAACATAGCGAGACAGTTTTAAAATTAGCAACAGACATCTCCGTTGCTTATTTTAAAGCTGTCTCACTATGTTAAACCCATGTAACATAGCACAACACTACAACTAAGCGACGGAGATCTTGCTTTCTCCTGTTGCTTTTGCCCACAGCTGTGATGTACTGCACAGGCGCTCAGTACATCAGCACTGCCGCGGATGCCAGACATCTGCGGAAGGGCAGCAGACAGGCATTATACTATGCCATTATGTAAGGGAATTAATAGTTTATGTTCTTACATGATGTCATGGTATAATAGCAATAACCCACTTCTGGGTGTAGGTGATGCTGTATTTACCCACGGTTGGCTTTGTTTGGTCCCAAGGGCGACACCGTGGGTATATCCAGCATTACCCACACCCAGGCGTGGGTTATTGCTATAATATTCAATCTGTGTTTACAGACACGGGTGTTTGGACAACCGACAATAGCTTATGCTGTTGGCATACAATGATGTGGGTGGTGCTGTTGGCATACAATGATGTGGGTAGTGCTGGTTATCATACATATTCCATGTTGTGCGTTGTTCCCATTCACAATTGTCTATTCCCTCTAGTCATTCATATGTGGATAGTTATGTAGCACATGACTGAACTATGTATTACCTGCAGGTATGCTGTGTTACAGTGAACATATGTGACGGTTGCTTACAGTGTATATGTGTACGTACCTCTGTGATACTAGGGACTACCACACATCCGTCGCAGCATTTCATGCGTATGTACATACTATTATTCGGTGGCCTGTAGAAGCTTGTGAGAGCACTGATTACATGTGTCCCTATTTGTGCACACATCGTGTTAGTCTTTGTCCAGCTTTTGTTGCTGTCATGGGTTGGACGGTGGTGTTGGTGTGTCATTGGGTTGTATTTATACTGCCGATACTTCAGTGGGGGGTAGGGTTAGCACTTGTTCCTCTTTGCTGGGGAGGCCCCATTATGGACATTTGTGTCCTGCGTCAACACTTGACACGTGCCATACGTCCTGTGATATTAACACAGTAGTGTATTTCTTACCTTCATTACTACTTGCATGTTACAGGCATTTTGTATCTGGTACACATGACTATTATATTGGATATCTTAAGCTATTCACATGCTATGCAATAACCTTTAATTCTGGCATATACATGTTATTCTATCCTTTGCATTGGCCGTGGGTGTTTTACCATGCAAATCCACACATATCTACGAGTGATGTCCCACCTTGACAATCTGTACATGTGGCAACCCTGCTGGGGTGGCCTGCTTGGTGGACAGCTGTTCCACCCTGTGTATTATGTTTGGCATGTCTGCATAGCTACTCATCAGTACCGTGGCTACACATACTGCTTTGTCCGGATGTGTACAGTTATGGACACCGTGGCGTGTGAACACCTATGGGGTTTCGACAGGTCAGTAACCACACGCGGGATGTACACATTCTGCCGACACATTCACATGCAGCCATTTGGATTTCAGTACCTGGGATGGGATGTTGACATATGTGGGGTACATATTTGCAAGCCTGTCATTGCCTAGGACAATACTTCCTACTACATATGGGGTATACCCGCTCTGTGTAGGTGTGCAGCTGCGCATGGCTGCTAGCTGGATTAGGTGGACATTCGGACATGGGTGCGGGTTACGTGCTATGAAGGGGTTGTTGTGTATTACATTTGCATGCATGGGTTCTGCTTCTGGATATTCTGATTCAGCATATGCCATCCTATGTGTATGTGACAGTTACGTTGCTGTGTATAGCACATTTTACTATACATATGTTTGTGTGTGTTTGGGATATCTAGTTTCTTTATGGTTGTTATATGGCCACGACTGCCCGGCTGTGTACCATCACTACCACGGTGGGACTGCTGGTGACCATGCCCATGGGGCTGGTCATGTGTATTTGCGGCGCGCTGACATGATGCAGTACACCTCCACTGGGTATGACTGCTGACAGTGCAATACGTAACGGACACAGTATTCTAAGTATCATGTGTTCCATGAATGGGAACATTTTGTATGTCGTGCATTTATGTTTTGGTTCTCCATTTTGTGTGGACGGGTACTATGTAGCATACTTTGCATACGTTTCATTGTCCACAGACACTGGTAGGTGCGGTTACTATTGCAGGCGGCCTGTAAGAGTCAGCACTTTAGGTTGCTCATCGCCTGCCGACTTGGCCACGCCTCCGAGCACAACCTAGTTAGGCTCCCTGGACTCGCGCACGTGCCCTATGCACGTGGTTGTGGTTGCAGCGCACACTCATTACTGTGCATGTGGCACTGCTACGCCATTTGTACGCTGCATGGCCGGCGCAAGCCTTACACCGGAATCCGGGGGATTGTCTTATCAGCACCAAAGTCACTGAAATTAATCTTCTATTTGAGGACTAAACAAGTTTCAGATCTTGTTTGCTTTTTGCCTTTGTAATTAAACTTCTTTAAAATGAAGTTATTTTAAGAAATACTGAATCCAAATGAATAGGCATTTCTCCCTGCTTGTAACCACCAGACATGCAATGGCATGTGTTATGAGACTAAATGGACACCATAAATTATCACTTTTCACACTTAAAGTATAGCTATCTTCAGCTCTTATCTTTCAAAAATTAAAACTGTAAAGCTAAGTGAATACAACGTACTACAAATATATGGATGGAAATTGTAAATTTAGCTCATAATAGGTAAGAGGAGCAAATGGACTTATTTGCCTGTTCAAAACTAACAACAACCCTTTGACTATCTGAATCATTTTACACCTGCTATGTCAATTTCTTTTTCTGGAAAAGCAATGCAACACAACAAAAGCAAACACTAAGCTTAAGCTCTTAACTCTGTGTATTCAATACTACCGGTTGTTGAACATGGTTTCATTTATATAATGGTGCCAGAACTTAACTATTGGAACACACCAATTGTGAAGAGCAAAGGGGGATATAAAAAAATGTACTTTTCTTAGCAGACATGTAAACCTGGAGGAAGAGGTGATCCTTAAGATCACTGGAAAGTTTATTTTTTAAAATAATAAGAATGAGAATTATTTTATTAATCATGTTCTTTTGTTTCCCAGCAGTAATCTTATTTACAGTTTTTCTCCCCCAATGTATATAGTTCCTTCCATTAGTTTGAGGTACTGTGGCAACTGACTTAATTTACATGTTGATGTCATAATGGCATATTTGTGACAACAGTGATGTTCTTTACCTTTTAAGGGCATGCTTGTTGTTTACATTGTGATGTCATAATGACAAGTCTGTGACAACATTAGTCTTTTTTCTCCAGTGAATGACTCCTTTTTATACACATTAAGTGTGTGGTGTGATTTGGTTTTAAAGAAAACAGTAGTCTAAGATGCAATCGTGCTAAGCTGTTGTGTAGAATGATTTCACCTAAAATGAAGGTACCAAAGCTTGTCATTTCATTGGGTAACTCTTATTTTAGTTGACCACTGTAAATTCATTTACATGTTTCACAAGTAAGTGAACTGATCTTTATGCAAAATGATGCCCTGCCCACGTAGTTCAGTTTCCCTCATTTTCTCAGTACAATCTATATAAAAAAGTAAGCACACCTCATGATTTGTCAAACAATATAACATGGATGAGCTACTCCATTTCCAGTTAAGTTTAGGTAAAGTCCTGTACCACATTCTTGCTGGCTACAGTTCCCTATCTGTGAACCAGGATAACTGTAACATATACTTGAAGATGCACCTGGATAGGTGTGAAAGTGCTTGCCTTTTTCTTGGACGTTTTTAACATTTTTTATGCTGTTTTATTAAACTTTGGAACTGCTACTTCATTGGATTCAGCTGTGTTGACTGGTTATTCTTCTACTTGGACTGTTTGACTTGTGTTTAACCAGTCTTTATCCGCCTTTCCTGGTTTGCCTTTCTCATATACTTGAATGTAGTGGAGTCACTCACATTTCAGCCCAACACCAGATTCGTGATTGATTTTAACTATCCCTCCAAAAAATGGGATACATATACCGCTACTAACATGCAAGCTCAAAGATTCATAGATTTTGCTGATGCAATCACCCTGGAACAGCTAGTCTGCACAGTGATTAGGGGTGCAAATATCATGGATCTGATACTCACAAATATGAGGGAATGTTGTACCCCCCCCTAGTGTGATGCCCTCACTAGTCAGTTCAGCTCACAAAGAACCTTGAAATAAAAATTAGACCAGAGCTCCCAGCAATCCCTAGAACCTTTAAGAACTCATCTAAGGCTATCTACCTCCTGTTAAATGATGGCATAGCTAAATTACAGTCTCTTGGAGAATACTGTGGGCTGTGTGGAGGTGTTTATGATAACCCTGCACAAGTAATTGTATAGAAACAGCAGTATTAAACTGAAATTGACTTAGACAAACTCCAGAAACAAGCCCCTTGTTGGACCCCAGCTGTAAATAGATTGTACAGCAAAAGAAAGAAAATCCTGTAAAAAATTGGAACGGCTATGACAGGCAGACACAAATACTCCCTCTTCAATCTGATCAAGCAACTCAGAGAACTAATGAAGTCCTTTAAAGCCAACTTTGAGTAAAAAATTGCCTCCCAGGCAAAGGATAACCATAAGGCATCTTTCAATTATGTATGCAACCTTAAGACTAACACCCAACAGTGTGGTGAACTAATAGCAGAACTCCCTATACTGAATCGGAGGTTGTAACAAATTTGCTGACAGATAAATTTAGCTTCAATTTCTTACATATCACCCTAATGAAATACCCTCTACCATTTCTACCCCAACTATCAATAATGAACAGGTCCTCACTGCACTCTCCAAAGCTAAAAATACAGACCAGAAATTTCACTGGTCTTATAAGGAAGGCCACAGAAAGAATTAATATGGACCTGATGAGCAAAGATATATGAAATATTCAAACACTGGACCCATCATTTGGTGTCAAAGGCAGATCATGCCTACTAAAGCTGATGAACTTCTTCGAGAAGATCACTAGAGCTGTGGATGAGTTCAAAACAATGCCTAGTGCTTTCTTTGACATGGCAAAGGCATTTAACACAATCCTTTACTAAGGTATGATAGATAAAATCACAAATTTAAGACTCCTGTGTGCAATGCAATAGCCTAGAACACATGAACTTAGGGTAGGGGAATCCACCTCCACCAAGAAGGTGATTACCAGTGTTGTCCCACCGGGCTCACTACTGAGACTTTTTCAATTTCAAGAATATCAGAATATACTCAAAGCAAAAAAAAGAGGGGCGTTTGGCTATAGCTATTTCACTGATGACTGCATGCTGGGTGCAATCACTGAATCCTCCAAAGATGCAAATATCGTCCAGGAGAGTCTGACACAAATAACTGGTAGCAGAGCTATAGACTAAAACTCAAAGCAAAAAAGCATAACTATACCCTTAAGGAGGATGACTACCCCTGCAAATTACAACACCGATGACACTCCGTAAGAGTAGATGCAGTGTTAAGGGAGTCAGGAACTCAGATTGTCAGTAGCCTGAACTTTGATCACCATGTGTTCATGGTACTGATAAAATAATTCTGTGCTGTGCAATGTGTAGGAAAAGGCATGCCATCCAGATCTAAGGAGCTCATAGTGTCATTATACTCAGCCCTCATTAGACCAATAATCGAGTGCAGTGTACCTTTCAGCATATACCTGACCAGGCATTTGCAACAGTTGGAGTGTCTGCAGATGTTCTCACTAGAAAATACATGCTGTAAATAACGTCCTGTGAGGTCCACCTCAATGCTGTGTCCTTGTACTTGGTCTCCTACAGAATACTGTGGGATGATCTACTCTTAACCTACAAGGCATTCTCTGATCCAGCCCTAATGGACCTGTAACAGATTCGCAAAACAAACAGCAGTAGAATAACCTGATCTAAGGATCTAAAACTCTTCTGTGGCATAAACAAAGCATGCTGGAGGAACAGACTCCCCACTAATATGAAGCAGAGCTCTTCCCAAAATCTATTCAAATCCAGTTTGAATTAATGGATGAGAAGTCACAAGTTCACTCCCAGCTTGTTGTTTGTGTCCCTTATGGACAAGAGCAGCTTGTAGATTCCCTAGGCACTGGCATATACTAAAGCCATTCTAGTTTGTGGGTGTTGATAATTAGGAACATTGGAGCATGGATGGCTAGGCTTAAAAAGGGTGTAGGGCCATTAGTGTTGTAACCTCCTTTGGTATAGAAACAAGTGACTACATTTAGATATAACTAAAAAGACGTGTGTTGCATGTGTGTGTGTATGTGTTTGGAGGGATTTGTAAGGGGATTGTGTGTGTGTATGTCTGTGGTATTGGGTGTGTGTGTTTGTTTGTGTCTTTGCACACTGTAGGTATTTGTCTGTTGTAGATACATATCTCTCTCTCTCTCTCTCTATATATATATATATATATATATATATATATATATATATATTTATGTGCTCAGTGTAAAATGAACCAAGTATGCCAATGATGCCGTGTAGGATTAGTGTTCTGTTTTTTGTATTGTAAATGCTGGGGCTTGCTCTGTGTTTCCCATAGTCTTGAAGAAGATAAAGTGGTTTTACAGAAAAGGATTGAATGGTTTATTTCAGTTTTTATAGATCTAAGTATGCTTTGTAAAATATACTATTTATTTAACATTTGTTAACTGTGAAAGTCCGACTTGGAAAAAAGCCAATTTTCAGCGAGGGCCTGTGGAGAAATGCTCCAGGCGCATGTCTTTGTAGCATGGGAGGAAACCAGAGCACCCAGAGGAAATACACACAAATGCAGGGAGGACATGCAGACTCTACAAAGAAGACACTCCAGCCAAGAATATAAGCGGAGACCCTCTTGCTGTGAGGCGACAGTGCTACCACTGCAGTACTGCGCTGTCCTTACTAATGATCACAGCATACTGCAATTTGGAGCCTTTTGTAATAGAGTACATGTACTTCTTAGTAATAACCTTCTGGGGTGTGAGACACTGTATTTTATGGAAGATCCCAGTGGGAAGTCAGTAAAATGGTCTAGTACTGAAAAAATAAGATTGAATTCCAAGAAAAGCATTCATCCCTGATGGCTGTCAATGCGCATTATGGAACATACAGATTCCACACTTTCAGTGACTGAGATATAATTATTTCTAAACCAATTCCTATGCACAGATTCTGGAGAACACAGCTCCCTGAAAGTCTCACACTTTGCTGAAGAAAAGCAGCCATGTTGCACCTGGTCTCAGGCAAACAGCTACCCATAGTAGCTGTAACAGAGCAATATTACCTGTGAGCAAGTTTAAATATGACCATTGGCATTTGGACAATTATAACCCAATCAGATGGCCATTAATCAGGAAGGGAATCCTCATCTCCACAATCATACAAAGTTTTCATTTTAACTGAAAAATAAAAACTACAGTTTAGTAGTACATAGCATGGTAGTTGTCAGGATTAAGGCACTGTTAATCAACTGCTTCCTGTGGTCCAGTGGTGCAGGGTTTGATTCCCTCAGCTTCCACTGCCTAACTGTGACTTTGAGCAAGTCGCTTAACCAGCCACTGCTCTTGGGCTGAGTCTGAAAAAGGTCCATGGAGATTAGTGCACTACTCCAGAATACAAATAAGAAATAAAATAGATCAAGTCAATAAATTCAAATATGATGTACAGACAACTCACTTCTGGCATTATGACTTCATCGTTATCTGTTACTAATTAAATAAACTGCAGCCGTCAATGTAGTACTGAAGAACAGGCATGTGATTCTTGAAGTTAAGCATCTATCAGCGTTATATCCATATTACAGAGAATGTCACAGAATTCATATTTCACAAGGGGCTTGGATACTCCACTTTAACCAAATAATGTTTGGTTATTCTGAGCTGGCAAGGCTGAAATAACAGAATAGATGTAGTTATTATTCTGCTATCTCTGCAGTCCCCAAAACTGGCATGGATGTGGAAGTTTGCTTTGCACTTCAGTGCAGCCATGGCAGAAGACAGTGTATTTATCATTTTCATTTGTAATGTGGGCTGTCATTTTTTTGTATCACCCCACTTAGATTTACCTTAGTGAAGGTTACTGAGTACCACCCCCTAGAGACAGAATTAACAGAAAAACACAGTTGGTTAATATGTTTGATTGGAGGTACATGTCTCAAATCATAGGTTCATAGGTAGGTACTAGGCTATTGGCCATAGGGCCTATATAAGCCTAGCCAAAAAGGTACTCTGGCTTTCGCCACCCAAGACAATTATTTTCCTGTGCCCCAGTCGAGCAGAGCCACAGAAGTGATTCCCCCGGGGTGAATTTCCTATCTCCTATCCAATCATCAAGATTTTTCTTGAAGAGTGCTAATGAGGAGCTTTGTTTGACATAGATAGGTAGTTTTTTCCAGAGTATGGGAAGTAACTGGGACAGGAATCTATCCCTCAAGCATGTTCTGTTTATCTGGTGACAAGATTTAGGTCCCTAGAGCATGTAGCTTGGAGGGATTGGGATTTCTTTAAGTGGAGCATGTCCAACAGCTCTGGGTTTGACATAGCTTTGTATGTTAGGCAGAGATCGCCACTGAGTAGGCAATATGCAACAGAGTCTAGCTGGAGTTTTTTGAAACGGTCACTAACGTTTAATTCTGAGTCACACAGGTGGTGCATCAATCCATTTACACAAACAGCTTAATTGGGAAGTGTAAGTAGAGTAAAATTATGCTGTATTGTAAATATGTTAATTAACAGACTTTGTCACCAGCTGGTCAAAGCAGGAAATCCATGGATATACAAATCCATTTTAAAAGCAGCACTAGGAAACAGTAATAACACAAAAAAATGTTACTCAAAAATGTAATTCTAAGCTTTGCAAGATGTGTGAAAAAAAAAAGAATTGCTAACTGAGGTGATGCAGCCTGATGCAGAAAATACACAGAATAAATTTCTTATGGTTATTCAAACCTAAAAGGAATATGGCTCCTGTATTATAATCCACATGTTGCTAGGTAGTGGGAGTTATTAATTTCTATCTGTAAAGCATAGTTTTATGTTTGTTAAGTGTACTTTTGTGTTTCTTAGAATGTGTCTATCTTAAAATTTCTGTATTACTGAATTCTGAAAGTTTTTCTATGATTGCATTCAGCTGTGTCAATCACTAAGTCAAAGAAAAGATTAACTATCTGGTGATGATGAAAACTTGTGTTAGCTTTCACAGATGTCCTTAATCCTGTACATATGAGTACAACTGGGATTTGTACAACATAAGAATATGATGCAACTTAAAATGTGTGTAGTCTTGCTTAAGCACAATTGTGACTTAGGTAGGTCATCCTGTGTATTGTGTTTAGAGCATCAAAAAAGTAAAAAGCACAGTAGAGGTTCAGGCTTGGTGAATTATATGAGCTAATATCATCTGCTGATCCAGTTGATCAGAACAGTAGCAGCTTGATTGCACTTGCAGGCATATGCTATTTATGAGTGTAAGGACAGTTGCAAAAGTCTGTAGTCAGATGTGTTATTTTTTATCCAATTCTTTTTGACAATTGACTGCAAGGGAACTCCTCAATGAGAAAAAGAAGTCATTGCACTATGTGCATCAGTTTTTTCACTAGCAATGTGGAATGTTTACAGAGTGGCTCAGACATGAGCCTTTCAGCTCATTGTCTCAGTTAAGGACATATGAGCTCAATATAACACAGAAAAGATCAGTGCATGTATATATCTTCCCCCCTACTGCCTCCTTTCCCCAAATGAACTGCTAGTTGTTTTTAATTAATGTTGTGTTTCCTAATTGAGCTCTGCCTGAACACTCCACACCTTGTATCTTAACTGGGTTTTTCAAACTGTTGTCTGTATCTTTATTACAGCATAGTCCCAGGTTGTGCCTATTCTGCTGCACTTTCAACCACCTCAGCTCGATCATCTGCTGACTGCAACCCCATGGAATACTCTCCATACTTACAGATAAATAAAGGAAGAGGGTGCGCTTCCTTGCAAAGTTATAATGTAGGTGTTTGCCTACTGTTGCATCAGCTTAGTTGTTATTTACTACAGTGTTGACTATTGTTAGTAGGCTACACACAAGCCTAGACCCCCCCTTACTAATTTTTTCTTACCTTTTAATGCTTTTAAATTGTCTATTTCTGACCTTTTACACTTCCATCTTATCATTTATTTCTTACTGTTTTTAATCCCTTTCTGCCACTAGATGACAGTATTGCCTAGAACTTTGTTAGCCCACCTACTCTTGCATCTGCAGGAGCAGCTGTCTCTTAGCACATACGCTATCTCAAGCCTGCATCTTGTGCTCATAGCGCCCTGTTTTTGTGCTGTAAATGCAATATAACAGGTAATGCAAGAGCAGTCATTCCCCCTTTTGTGTTTCTACTGTCTAACTCTTTGTAACATTAAGTCATAGTTACATCTTACACAATTTGTTCCTGCTTTTCCCTCTAAATTAAAACTGTGCTCACCTTCCCTAGGCTATTCCTTTTACTATTTGGAATGCCAGACCCATACCTGGTCTTTCCTTTGCACTGCCTTAGGACCACTTTGAGTCCCTCTCTACCAACATACTCGTCCCACATCTTACCTGATTGTTTTTTTTCTTTTAATGAATCTTGTGATGCTCCCAACCAGGTAAACCCGCTCCATTTGCCCTTGCTGCGTTCGGCATCACTCTGCTCTCCTACCCTACCCCCATTCCCACCCACCCCTAGACATCTTAGTTTTAGACTCTATAAACTCCTCCTATACCACACATTGACCAATCCACAAACTAACACACTTTCACCCTCCAGCTAGCCACTCCCCCCACACTTTACAATACACCATCTCCCACACCCTGCCTCAACCTACCCGCCTTTTCCCTGCATATTCAACCTACTACTTCACATCTCCCTACCTAAACAAATATAATATATCTACTATCATTCACTAACTGTTAACCTACAATTCCTCAAAATGTCCCCTAACTATCTCACCACCCTCTTCTCCTCCTACTAGCCTGGTCTACCTCATACCACACATTACTTCATTACCTAACACTACAACCTACTTTCTCCTACAATCATTACTCAAACTATAACCTTCACACACCACCAATCTCCCCCTACCTATTTCCACTCCTACCTGCCAACTTCGTTATAGTCAGATTCTATCCTAATGTATCTTTCTCCACTTATCTCAGATCTACAATTCCCTGTACTGTAAACCTTTGCTCCATCTTGCTTACATTCCTTGACACTCTACTGCTGGATGGTGACACCCATCCCAATCCAGGACCAACCACCTCTACTTCTTTCATACAGATTCATTCCACATCACCCTCTCAGTCTTTCCCCCAATCCCCTTCTCCCCCACCTAAATCCCTAACCATATTCTCCCTAAATATCCAAAGCATTGTTAACAAAACAAAAGAATTGCCCTCTTGGAGCCAACTTAACTCCCCTCATATCTTAACCCTGTCTAAAAACTGGTTAAAACTTCACATCTCTAACTCACAAATCCTACCCCCTGGCTACAACATGTGTCATGTAGACAGAGCTAATAAAAGAGGTGGAGGTGTTTCCATACTATACTCCGACCAACTTACTATCTCTCCACTCTCAACCCCCTTACCAAGCTTTGCTCCTTCAGAAATCCTCATCGTAGATATTAACTCCCATAAAAAAATTGCTATTGTCTCTATCTATATCCCCCCTTGGTGATAACATTCCTATTCTTGAAAACATTCTCTTCTGGCTCTCCCACAATGTTACCTATGAAACCATTATACTTGGTGACGTAAACATTGATCGGGCTTCACTTTCCTCCTCTTCCCCTACTCATAGCCTCAATCTATATGGCTACCACCAACTCATATCCTCCCCTACCAGAACCAACAAAATCTCTACCTCTGGATCTATTATAGACTGGATCCTAACATTCAACCCATGCATCTATCATAATCCTGGTGCACTTCCTAACTCTCTCAGTGACAACTCTCCAACTTATGTCCATAGGTACTCTAAACACTCACCCAAAGAACACCTCTACAGAGTATGCTGATATCTGACTCACTTCAACCCAGACAAGTTTAACTCCACACGTTCCAACATCAACTGGACCTTCCTATATAACCCCCCCCCTAAATGATGCCGTAACTGCCTTCAACAAAACATTTCTAGACATACTAAACCATGGCCCCATCTAGAAAAATCAGAGAAAAATCAAAATGTGCACCCTGGCTTACCAAGCAAATTCTCTCAATTATGCACAAGAGGGACAGTGCATGGAAACTCTGGTTCAAAAATAAAAATCCTTCCCTACTCCAGCACTACAAAAAACACAGAAACAAGTGTAAGAAATTAATCATTAATGATAAAAAAATCATTTTTCATTTCCAACCACTTCAGCCCTCATACCAACCCTAAGAAATTCTGGTCTAAGATTAACTCAGTCCTCAACACCAGTACCCCACCCACTCCAAACCCCTTCCCCCTCAATACTGCAATTGAAACTGCTACCCTTTTAAACAATTACTTCATAGAAACAATCCAGAACCTAACTCAACATACTCCCAAAGCCTCTTCTCTGCCTTCACCCCTCACCCCTTCTTCCTCTAATACCTTTTCTTTACAACCTACTTTTTTTTCCTAAAACACGAATGCAGCATAAATTGTCTTTCTCCATCACCTCCCTTAACAATACCATCATTAGACCAGAAGCACATACTAAATTACTAGGTGTCACCATAAATGATGAACTAAAATTCAATGTACAGATCAATCAATGAATAAATAAAACCCACCAAAAACGTGGCCTTCTGTAACGTAATTATAAATTTCTTACTCCCTCCTCCAAACCTTCCCTAGCTAAATCTCTCCTTTTACCCTCTCTTCTGTATGCTGCTCCTGTCCTTACTAACCTCCAGTCTTCTCTTCTCAGCAAAGTAGAGAAAACCTACAACAAAATAGCTAAGTTTGCCTCCAATCTCCCATATAAATCCCACCACTGCCTTGCCCTTAAGTCTTTGCAATGGTCTGAATTCCCCATACAACAGCTCCTTCCTCAACTGCATATTACACACTCTCTTCTGTATAACCCTACTGCCTGTCCCTCTAGCTCTAATATTGTAGCACTTTACAACCCCCAACGTCAGCTTTGTACAACTGACAAACATCTTCCAGATGTCTACAAACCCAAGAAAAATATAGGGAAGTCACTATACAAATACTCAATAACCCACTTCTGGTACTCCCTCCCACATAATATAAGAAACATCTCTCATCACTCCCGGTTCAAACATGAACTTAAACACTATCTCCTAAAAACCTGGTCCTGCCCCTGTCAAGCTCCAACTTCATTCTACCTACCCCCTTCCTAAATCTACTCTCTTCTCTCACATCTTTTTCTCTCCTCAATTTCATACAAAATCTGCTCTCTTCTCACAAATCATTCTCTTTGCTCATTTTCAGCTCCCCTCCATATTGCTCATACTACAAAACACCAACACCCCACTTCCTCTAAATACAACCTTACATCTAGACTAACTCACCGCTGCTGTATATTGCACACTGAATCCTGTACATAACTGTTAATCTGATTATTTCACTTTGCTGTATAATTCTCTTGCTATAGATAATCGCTGATAAAAATGTTTGTAGTAATTGTAACTGGAGCTTTTTTTCCTCGGGTCTCCACTGAAAAAGGGCCATTGGCTCAGCTGGACCAACCCGGTTAACAAATGAAATAAATACATGTGTACATTTACTTGTCTGCACCCACACACACAATACATTAATGGACACGTATATAAACATACATAGGTTCATAGGTGTGTGCTAGGCTAATGTCCCTGGAGCCTTTACAAACCTAGCCCATAGGATAACCCTGGCATCATGCCACCTGACCTTAGTTCCCAGTGCCTCTGTCGAGTAGAGCCACTGGAGTGATCCCTGGGGTGAATTTTCTATTTCCCATCCACTCATCAAGATTTCTCTTGAAGAGGGTCAGTGAGATGCTCTGCCAAACATGTATGGGATGTCTGTTCCATAGCATGGACAGTCTCTGGGTTATGAACCTGTCCCTCCAGCATGTTCTATTTATTGTGGCAATGAAGTTAAGGTCTCTGGAGTGTGTGGTGTGGAGGGATTGGGATTTCTTTAGATGTAGCATTTCTAATAGAGCTGGGTTAGACATGGCTTTGTAAGTCAAGCAGAGATCGCCTCTAAGTAGGCGATATGAGACAGACAATAGTTGGAGTTATTTTAAGTCTGTCCATATAGGACAAGTGTTTAAGGCCTAGGATCCTCTTTGTGAGGTACTTTTGTGGTCTCTCTAGTTGTTGCAGGTGTCTAGTGTGGTACATGCCAAATGGGGCATTGTACTCGATGACTGGACTAATGAGGAAGAGTAGAAGGAGACAATGACCTCTTTCTCCCTGGATGCAAAACCCTTAGTAATGAGATATGCCACATAGAAGGACTTTCTGACCACAGTGGCAATATGGTGGTCAAAAGAGAGGTTGCTGTCAACCTGTGTTCCCAGATCTATTATAACGCCTTCTGTGTTCAGTGGAGTACCATCGACGTGGTAATTCATGGAAACTGGGTTTTTCCCAAAGGGGATGATGACACATTTTTTGGCATTGAGCTTAAGGCCATGGTTCTGACACCAGTTGTTGGTCTAAATGAGGCCTTTCTGTAGAATAGACAATAAAATCCACGAACTTCAGGCTCCTTCTTTACTTTGAAAACTTTAATTTTAGATTTAACTTTAAAACAGCAAAGAACAAGTAAAACCACAATAAATCAAGCGCTTTCACCCAGGCTCTCCCAAGTTTTTCAAGACAAGTTATAAGCAACGACAAAGATGGCCGCCATTCTATAAGCACTGCAGTACTTCAGCTCTCCAAAGACCAGAAACAAAAATCACCTCTGCGGATGTACATTTGGAGTTAATCAACTAATTGACAGCAATTAATAATCTACTAGAAGTCAGCGATCTTATCGTGGAAAAAAAATTGAAAAAAAATACTTGGTGACAACAGGATTGGAACTGATTGCTTGGTTGATTCTGAACAGAGCAACAAACAAAGGACTGAATTACCACATTACTGAAACTTTTACTTGGTAATCATCTCTATCTGCAGCATTTCAAAATGTCAAAAGAAGATAAAAATATGGACACTACAACTACTAAAACTAAACTGTCAGCATTACAGTCTCCAGAGAAGGAATCCATATTTAAGAGACAGAAAACATTCAGACAGCAAGAAACTGCAAAAACAGGGGCATCAGCGAAATCTGATCAACAGGTTACGATGGAAGAAATTAAGTCTGCATTGTTGCCTATACAAGATGCATTACAAGACCTAACATCCCAAACACAAACATTTAGTGAGACATGTAATCGGATTCTAACAAGAATGGAGAAAGCAGAAACCAGAATAGCAGCAAATGAAGACAATATAGCATTGCTCACTAAAAGATCTGAATCACAAGAGGCTGATATACAAATGATGCAAAACAAAATTCTGGACCTGGAAGCAAGATCAAGACGTAACAACATAATCATCAGAGGGATCCCAGAATCAATCCAATATAATGAGCTGACCACTTCTATCATACAAATATTTGAAACATTACTTAAGGACTCTGTGGATGTTCAGCAAATTGTCATAGAAAGAGCACATAGAGCTTACAGGAATTCCCAAACTTCAAATACACCAAGACCTGTGTATGTCAAAATATTAAACTTCCAGGATGTGAATAAAATACTTCTAACCATAAAAAAATCTGGAGGATCTATAATGTGGCAAAGTTATAAAGTTTCTATAACACAGGATTTACCAGCACAAATAAGACAGTCTAGACAAATGCTGGCTCCATACTGTAAGTTTCTAATTGACAAAAACATTAGATTTCAAATGAAATATCCTAACAGTTTAATCTTTACTCTTGATGGCATTAAATACACTGTAAATACAAAAAAAGAAGCCAGACCTACCTTTTTGAAGCTGTTTAAGGCTCTGCCACCGTCTGAAAATTGAACAGTACATCCTGGCTTTTTCCTGCATTAGAATGAATGGGAGACTGCATTTACGAGAATCCGAGGCTTCAAAATCCTTTGTGTGTTCTTCATTCTTCAGCAGGCCTGGTAATTCTCTGTTTTATCTTTTAATTTCGTCTTCCTAGCTGAAACACGAAGATTCCACGAAGTTTTATGGCTTCTACGAGCGCTCCTGACCCACGAGGAAGCAGGAAACAAGGTAAAGGAAGCAGGGGGACCGTTTTGAGTGTGGTACAGCTGAGAGGTCAGTTCGCGAATTGGTTCCCCCGTTGTGAGCGCGAAAATTCGAAAATTGAACTGCCTGGACTGCTGCAACTGCTGGGAAGCAAGAAGAGCTGCTGTAAATCAAAATGAAACTTTTTGGGACTTTTTTGGAGCTAAAATGACTGAGATACGATCAATAAGGTAAAATGTGTCTTGTATGGACAAAAATGTATGGTTTGGCTGTTGCTGTATAAGAGTCTATGGCTTAGTGGTAAATCCAGGTAATGCAGTCTATTTTTTGTGTTATTTTTTTCTCTTTTCTTTTTTTTTCTCTCCTTTGCAGGCTTGTTTTCGTAACTTACTGTGTTTTATTTAGTGAGTAAATAAGTGAATAAATAAGTATCTTTTAACTGTGTTCAGTTTGGGGAAGGGGGAGAACAGAAAAAAGAAAAAAAAAATATATATATACATATAGTATAATTAGCAAACAGTAGTAGTAGTTGTGTAATATAGGTGATGTCTAACTGTAATGATCTATAAAAATTTAAAATGCAATATTGTAGGAATGTTTTGAAGATAAATAGCTGACCTAAATAATGGCTTGTTTTAAACAAATGTATAACAACTGTGTGCTTATTAGGTGAACTGTTAGTTAAAAGGTTTTGAAACAAGTAATTATAATGCTAACATATTATTGCTGTATTTAAAGTTTGTTAAAAGTGAATTATTTGACATGTCAGGTACAATTAGTTTACATGAATATTAGGGAAATGTTCAGAGCTGTAGTTACTTGAGTGTGGTGTTTAGTAGGGAATGTCTGGGTTAGACTTTGTAGACGTAGATATAGTTGGTGTAGGTTTTTTGCATGCTATTTTTTTTTTCCATAATAAATTTTTATTGAAATATATTTTCCAAAAACATTACAAAAATACAATAAACATCACACACATAATACACTATAACTACTACAAACCATTTATACAATATCTACATGAAATGCTTCCTATATTTAATATATTCCTAAAATCAGTATCATGCTAATATAATATTGAAGACCTTTTCCCATATTTTCGGGTTATTAATATTTTAGTTTGTTTCAGAAGTAATTTATGTGCTAGTATATGCTTTATAGCCACAAGCTTAAAATTATTCCATGATGTCTTATGTGGTTCTAGCCAATTTGTGGCTATATAGAGTTTCATCAGCAAAAAAATATTCATACAGATAATAGTTTGCGATCTGGAAAGCTCTCTTGGAGGAATGTGTAGAATCATAAATTCCCATGACAGTGTAGAACTTTGATAACCCATCTTTTGCAGTTGTACTTTAAGAGAGTTCCAAAGTTTATATACGCATTTACAACTCCAGAACATATGAAGAAGATCCGCTGTTTGATCTGCACAGTATGGACAAATTGGAGAATTCCTAGGGTTAAATTTATGTAATCTAAGATGTGTGTAATATGCATTGTTCCAAATCATCAATTGCGTACATCAGTTTTGAAAAGAAACTGATTTCTAGTTATATCAATTGCTTTTAATATCTGATTGTCTGTTACTGTTACTTTTTTACCCAATACTCTGAAAGCAAAATTTTGTCCTGAAATTTCAAATCCTTAATTAATTTATATGCAGTTGCTATAAATTTAGTGTCTTGTTGGATAGCTTGCCACAATTCAGAGCACTTATCCACAAATCCGCTGCAGGTTTAAAGTTCCTAAAGTAGCTCAAGGCAAGTTCTTTAACTTGTCTCATTATAACAATGTAACTTCTAGGTAGATTCATTTCCTGTCTAATTTGTAAAGCCGATAAGTCAAGTTTATTAAAACATCAAATAGAGTCAGATTAAGTATTAATGGAAATTTGCTGAGATCGATCAGCTGATTATTTAGTTTAAAATTAGGATTCCTGTGGAAAGGTTGAAGAACCATCATATATTGCAATAAATCTACGGACTGAAATAAAGTTTGCAAAGATGAGACACAGGTTATTATGTGGTCCATGACCCCATATTTTATCAGACTAATTTTGTCCATAAAGGGCAATGCTTTAGGATTTATTTTCCTATCCAAAATATGCTTATGATTCAAGACCACCCAAGTTGGTATCCATTTTGTATTCGTTACATCATAATTAGCAATTCTTAAAATTTTATTAGCGTTTACAATCAAATAATATGCTTCAAAGTTTGGTAGCTCAAGTTTTGCATGCTATTTTATTGTTAGTTAATAGAATTAGTAGTTTAGCTACTTGGAGAATGTTATCCAATGTGAAAAATCTATGTTCATCCTGGTCCGGAGGAATAGTGGATAGGCACTGGGTAGGGATGGGATGGCTGTTTTGCTTCCAAAAAATTCACGTAATACCAACATTTGTCAATTTAAGGTGGAAAACAAAAATAGATACCATTATTCATCAATTCATAGTTTAGAATGTGGATAATAGATTCCTGGAATGTTAAAGGACTCCAGAACATGAAAAGAAAGCTGTTTCTGCATTTGTTTTTAAATCAAAAGCAGGTTTTATTCTATTACAAGAAACACATTTGACTAATGACCAATGGGAAACAATGAAGGACAAGAAATGGATTAGGAAGGTTGTAAAGGCGGAAGGGACTACGAATAGTGCTGGGGTGGCAATTATAATCAAGAATCAGTTTCAAGGAGAAATTTTGGAGGACAAAATAGATAAAGACGGCAGATGGTGTTTGGTGGTTCTCAAAACTGAAAATTTCAATAAGCCGATAGTACTTTTATGTGTTTATGCCCCAAATGTGAACCAACATCATTATATAGCTTCAATTTACTCTATTCTACAGTCATATAACAACTGTTACATAGTGATGGGGGGGATTGGAATGCTTACCAAGATTCTAAAACTGATAAGTTGGGAGCTTCGACTGCTTTTAATAAGCAGGCAATGGTAGCGTTGAAAGAACTGAGAACGGATTTCAAACTATATGACCCTTTTAAACACAAACACATACAAGCAAAGGCAGAAAACTTTACTTTCTATTCTAGCTGCCATAAAATGTGGTCAAGAATTGATTTTTTTTAATTCCAGAAGTGTTCATTTCACTTGACCCTAGGGTTTCTAATCAAGCTAGACAGCTCTCAGACCATTCTAAAACAACTTTAACTTTAAATACCGATATTTTGAATACTAAAAATCATGGTGGATATAATTGGTCCTTAAACCCATACCTATTAACCAAAGAAGATATAGTAAAGGAAGTTAAGGAGATACTTAAACAATTAGTATACAATATACCCCGTAATGAACATCCATTAGATATAGAATGGGCTAAAACTAAAACTTTTTTAAGAGGATTATTTATTCAGAAAGCCACTTATTATAAAAAACTCCAAAATAAAGAACAACTGGATCTGGAAACTAAAGTACAATTATTGGACCAGGAGCTGATGAGTAACTACACTGAGCAAACAGAAACTGAGTTGTTAAGATGTCAGAAAGAGCTGTTTCTTATGCATAACAGAAAATTGACACTGTACGAACAAAGAAGTTTAGTTAAATATGCAAATCACATTCAAACTCCCTCTAAAGCATTAGCCCGCATTATTAATCAGACGAAATCGACACGATTAATTACCGAAATAAATCATAATAATACGTTATATACTGATAAGTCAGATGTCATGAAGATTTTTGAATCAATTTTTAATCAGATATATGGTGAGCAACAAACTTATGGGCATGATGAAGAGAGGAAAGAGTTCTTACAGAAAATTAATTTTCCCAAGATTGACGAGGATTCTCAGGAGAATTGACTGCACTGATTACAGTTGATGAAGTTCTAGAGGCAATTAAGAAACTAAAGCCACATAAAGCCCCAGGACCAGATGGTATGACCTCTGAATTTTATAAATCTTTTAGTGGGATTCTGAGCACCGTACTTTCACAGACCTTTAACTATATCATTTCGAATGGCAGCAATGATCTTCATTTTAATGCCTCAAGAACAATTCTGTTATTGAAAGAGAATAGTGATCCCAAAAATCCAGACAATTATAGGCCCATATCATTGTTGAATATTGATATGAAAATCATGACATCTATTCTAGCTAGTAGATTAAAAAATAATAAACTTGATAATATCAGAAGAACAGGCGGGTTTATAGATGGAGACAGACTACAGACAATACATTAACTCTTCATACTTTAATATCTTATGCAAAGTATAAAAATATGAACATATATGCTTTAATAATTGATGCTCAAAAGCATTCGATAGAGTTAATTTGGCTTATTTATTTGAAACATTATCATATTTCAATATACCTCAGCTTTTATTTCTATGTTAAGAAATTTATACAAGAATGCATACACTAGTTTATATATAAATCATGAATGTTCCAAAAGGATTCAAATTAAAATGGAACTCGACAGGGGTGCCCATTGTCTCCCATACTGTTTAATCTGTATTTAGAACCTTTATTTCTTCATATGAAACAAAAAGTTTTTATAATTCTCCTGTACTTCTTGGGATAAATCTTAGGATGGCTGCTTTTGCAGATGATTTAAATATATACAGTACCACACCGTGTCAGATACAGAAAAATACTAACAGCAATACAAACCTTTGAGAAAATTGCTAATTACAAACTAAATTTTAAAACCAAAATATTCCCTCTAAAGATACCTACACCTTTTCAATGCTACCATTGATAGGACGAATAAGGACAGAAGAAAGAATAAAATATTTGGGGATTGACTTTTCAACTGAAAATAGAGAATTTTTATCAACAATATTAAGGCAACTGGAGACCGAATAACAATGGATTTGAAAAGATGGAGTAAGTTGAAGCTACCGATGATGGCAAGAGCAGCGATAATAAAATGAACGTTCTCCCAGAATGCTATATATTTTAGAGCAGCACAACTTAAAATCACGAAATCCTTTTTCAAGCAATTTCAGATAGGACTGGGGAAATGTGGGAACCCAGAAAAACGACAATATCCTATGAAAAACTGATGGCTCCTAAAACGAGGGGGGGGTTGGATTTACCAGATTTTGAGATGTATTATACAGTGATTCAGGCCAATAGGATTTTAAGGGTGTCTTACTTGGATAGCAAAATAGAAAATGGATACCCAAATGGGTACTGCTAAATTATAAACATATAAAAGGGAAGAGAATTAATGTTAAAGCTGTACCATTTTGAATATAAAAACATTGAGTAAATATGAGTTAATGGAACACATCAAGGTATGGGCAGTGGCGACTCAAACTCTGTTTGCCTCCTTGAACCTTTTAAAATATATGATGATGTTTCAACCGCTTGATGGAAATCCTAATATAACTATTGGTAATCAACTGATAGACTTAAAGAAATATCCATTTATTAAGGAATTAACTGTAAGGGATTTATACCCCTTCCTAGGAGTAGCGGTACATGATATCTTAAAAGAGATGAATCTTCCCATCTCTTATTTAATTATAATGAGGCAGTTAAAAGATTTGGCCATAAATTATTTTACCAGTTTTGAAATAAAAAAGAGGAACTAGTTATTTCAGGTCAGCTGTGGGAAGCATTGCAACAAGATAGAAAATATATATCCTCAGCGTATAAAATGGCAAAAGAGAGAAAATATAACAATCATATTCTGTTATCCAAATACTGGAGAGAGAAATTGCCATCCCTAGATGACAGTAAAATAGTAGAGGCGTTTAACTTAACATTAAAATGTATCACTTCAAAAACTGGTCTTTACTCAATTGATGATATTTAACAATGCATATTATACCCATCTTACACTTCATAAATTTGATTCAAAAAAGTCACCTACATGTCCACAGTGTATAGATCAGACAGCAGACCTGTTACACATGTTCTGGAGTTGCAAGTGCATTTATAAATTATGGAATTCTTTAAAGTTACAACTGCGAAAGATGGGTTACCAAAACTCAATACACTCCTGGGAATTCCTGTTTTAAGATTTTGGACCGGAGATTTTGGACAAAACAAAAAGATTGTAATTATGAATATTAGTTTACTAATGAAATTATATATAGCCACAAATTGGTTGAACCCAGCACAGGTGTCGTGGCAAAATTTCAGGCTGTTAGCGATTAAGCATATATTAGCTAACAAATTGTTAATTAGAAATAATAAGAAAAGTATAAACAGCATAAAAATTTGGGAACAAATCTTTAATATTATTTTAGTGGCGGTCCTATCCACTTTCCGTCAGGACATTCTGTATGTGTACCAACACATTCTTGGATTAGATAGAAAATGTAGAAATAATACAAATTATTGGCTTGAGTTGGTTTACAATTGTCTATTGTAGATGCTTTTATGTTTAATTTTTTGTGATTTTAATTTCTTGTACTTGGTTAAAATGATATTTATTCTTAATGTATTATAGGGAAATTCAAAATGGAACTAAAACATTGGAAGCAATATTGTACATAATGTAAATAGTGTGTGAAATGTATAATGGTTTGGTAAAACAATAAAAATGATTATTGAAAAAAAAAAGACAAGTTATAAGCCATTTTCTTTGACCTTTTATACAGGAATGTTATGTGCAATCATGTGATCAATTAAACATTTAATTATTTAATTGTCACAGTTAGTTAACTCTTTGTTTCCAGAAAAAATACTTTTTAAAAATCTCCTGTGTGCTGATTATGTTGAATACCTGAGTAAAGAACTACTAGCAACATACAGTTCTTATTTTCAATATAACAATAGTTTAGTTTATGGTGTTAAATGGTTAGAAAACCTTTAAGTTGTTTGCATATTTGCATTTTAAGTATAATAATGTGTAAACCTGCCATCAAATTATTACGTTGCAGTAAGATTTCATCTCATATAACAAATGTATAAAAATATTTTAAAACATTTAAAATGTAATGATACAAATAAAATAAATATAATAAATGTATAAATAAATAAATTGGCTGTTTTAAATACTTAAAAACTCTGTCTCTACAGCCCTGTTAAAATACATATTGAAAATACATTCCATAAATAAGGATTAAAAATACCCATTATCAAAACGCTTAGCAAATACCTGTTATAATGCGTATAAAAATGCATGTCAAAAAAATACATATTCAAAATACATTAAGAGTATCAAAATACATGTTAAAAATACATGTTAGAAATAATTTGTGTGCAAGTCCAAAATGTGAACAAATAAACATTATAATTAGAGTTGTAATTATAATGTCAACATCTTGTACCAAGTATGTGTACCGGATCTTACAGTGTTTGATAGCCATAGCCTCACTCTTCTTATTAAAATACTTGCATGTAAAAAACTTATTTGTAGATTATATACAACTAAATGTAAAAAATTATTGTGGTAAAAATCTCCACCTAGAACGTTCTTTGAATAGTCTTATAGTATGCTTATGTTATAATTTTGCGCTTCTGAGTTTAAGTGCACTACTCAGACTTATAGCATCATTCAAGCCAGGGGGTCTTGAGGCATCCAATGTTAACTGCCAAAGAAGTTCTTTGTATTCTAGGGAAGATTCCCAATCTCCACCTCTTGGGTTACTCTTCACTTGATCTAACACTAAAAATGTTAGATCCATCTGATTACAATTTAAAGAATGCCTGTAAAACGCAATGCAGGCTACGACCTGAATCACTGTCTTACCCAATGTTAGCTGTACTTGAAGTACCTCAGATGTGTTATGTTGGGCTACCAGTCTAGAGGTGTGTGCATCCTTTATGAATATGTAAACACCACAACCTTTGGAGCTTCAGTTCAAGTTCTGGGGTCAAAAGGTGTGGAATGAGTTATAAGGTCTGGTAGTGCAGGGGTGCTTTCTGCTGCCTTGAGCCAGGTCTCTGTTACAGCACAAATGTTGATGTTCTTCATTTTAAGGAGTGCTTCAAGTGAGTGCATTTTGAGATTTAGACTTCTAGCATTGCGTAGCATGACTCTCAGATTGCATTTGTTTGTAGCTGTTATGGTGGTAATTTGGTCTTTTTTAGTATTGTCAAGTATATGAGATTTTTAACATTTCCCTTTTAATTGTGTTAATTGTGTTAATTGTTTCTCTTGTTACACCCATATATATACTGGGGAATTTTAACTTGCCTACCATTCAATAGATCTGAAGAAGCTCTTAGCAGCGAAAGCGCTTATCTGATGGAATAAAGATTTTAAGTCACCAGTGGTTGTGGTTCACTTGCTTGGACATTACTGGATTACTACTTTTGTTTGGGATTTGAATACTCTGTTAAAACACAGTTTTTGGTTTTTGTACCAAAGAGATCAGCGTCGCTCCTTTCTACACCTGTTGGATTTTTATATTTGCTTTTTGAATAGGAGCGTTTACCTGGCAGGAGGCTGTACCTTTTTTATTTCTTCTACTATTAAAATAGAGGCTAGATGTCACCAATATTGTCCTAGCATCATCCCAACAAAACAAGCATTTCTGTTCACCTCAACACCATCTACATATCTCACAGCTTGTATTGCCTGCAATATATTGTTTAAATGTATACTGAATAAAAGACTGACTTCTAAAGGCTGTATCATTTCTGTAATAAATGTAAATGTACAGTGGATTTTTTTAACATGATCGGATGCTTAGTTGCCATTTTGTAATACTGACGGTGTCTATTACTTCTGCAGTCTTCTACATGTATACAGATTATACATTAGAATTAATTGTGCAAAATTAAATTACAGGATACACGTTTTGTCTTCTCTAGCTGCTGTCATGCTGATAATTTTATTTTTGCATTTTGTTTGCTAATAGAGTCTGAACCACTACACAAAATGTCCTTTTAACAGGTGTGACCTGAGCCATTGTTTGGTTAAGTGTAAGTGTAATCTTAAAATTTATATGTGCTGAACATAAAAAGGAAACACTGACCCTTGTTTGGAGATTAATCCAAGGACCTCCTGCATTTCAGATGGCCTGTGGACTAGCAGAGTCTCTTGGCAGTTAAATACTTATACTTGTACAAGAGCTGCACTTTCTCCTTGCAGGTTATGATTGGAGCTTAAGAGACTGACATTTGTACTTACAGGTTGAGGCATGTTTGATTTAGACAGACAGGTACCATTCTGAATAACAGTTCACTGTGGTTCAGTTCATTTTCATGTTTAAAAATATTTATATATCTGTAAGTATGTGTATATATGTGATCTGTCTATCTATATGTGTGTCTGTAGATCTATACGTATATGTATTTATACACACACACACACACACACACACACACACACACACACACACACACACACACACACACACACCTATATATATATATATATATGTGTGTGTGTGTGTGTGTGTGTGCGTGTGACTTGTAGCTATGTAAGTGCGTGGCTGTTGCTGATTTGATTGCAGCATGCATTTATTGCATGCTGCAGTTTTGTAGGTTTTTAGCTAGATGAACAACCACGAGGGACTTTATAAGCCTAGAAGTGCAATGAAGTCCAGTTTTGTCCATATGTATCATGAGGGTTTATTAGAAGGGAGTATGCTAGCTTGGACAATACAGTCTGCTTCTGTCTGACAGAGACATAGGGGCTAGACCCAGTGTGAATTTCCAGTTTTCTAGCCATTGGTCAAGGGCATGCTTAAATATGGTTAGGGATGGACTCTGCTGCTTATAGATGGGGGGCTTGTTCCAGAGCATGGGATCCTCTGTAGCACATATATGTCTTGCCAACATGTCCTATTTGTATCACAAGCAAAATTTAAATCCTTGGATCAAGTGGTTCTGATGTTTATTTTGTGGATGTACAAAAGTTTCATCAGAGCTGGCCCTGAGGATGCCTTGTAGGCTAGGCATGGATCACCTTGTAGCAACTTTTAGGAGACAGGCTTTAAGACAATCCATATAGGAGCATGTTTATACTCTGGATTCTCCTAGTAAGGGACCTTTATGGGTGTTCCACCTGTTGTATATTTCTGGTCAGGTACATTCTGATGGGATTGTTGCACTCAGTGATGGGTCTGATAAGGGCTGAATAAAGTGGCATACTGACTTCCTTGGATGTGGATGTGATACCTATATTTAAAAGGTGGATAGAATTATTTTCTTACTACAATGTCCTGATGTTGGTTCATTGGAGATTAGGTGGCCTTGCAGCCAACTCTGTACCTTGTGCCTGTGAGGAAAATGTCTTAACTATTAAGCCAACCCTCCCTGGTCAAAGACCAGATTACTGTCTACATATGTTTCCAGATCCTGGACAACCAGATTAATCAGAAGGGTATCTTGTTGATGGAGTACTTGGCCTGGGGCGTAGTTTTCCCAAAAGACACTATAGTGTATTTCTTGGCAATGAGTTTTAATCCGTGACTTTGACACCAGTCATTTGTGTCTGTTATATCCTTTTGTAAGATGTTTGTGTGTCACGTGGGAATCTATGACAGTTCTGCAGTAATCTGGGAAATTTGTCAGCCAAAGGCTCTTGACATTAGCCTTTACCTCCCAGAAGATGATGCCTAATAAGAGCAGTCCCAGCATGGAGCATGAGGTTCCCTGATGGTGACTGGTGTGCTAGAGGAGGTGAACTCCCAAATCTTGACCTCCTGGGTGCTATGTGCCAGCAGGCAATCCAACAAGTTATATAGGGGCTTATGTCCAATTCAGTGAGTTTCTTAACTATACCATGAGTGGGATAATATATCAAACGTACCTTAGCAAGGTCCAGATAGGTAGTATGCACCATCTTCCCACCATCCATTGCCTTGCTGACCTTCTCACTGATGCCCATTAGGTTTAATAGGCATGATCTTCCCCTTGTCAAAGCCAAACTGGGTTGGGTCCAGTGTCAGAAGATTGTCTGTGTCTTTGCTGATCATTTCCATGATTTGTTCAATGGCTTTGCCTATTAGAGTAGTCAGACTAATAGATCATAGTTTCTGGGGGAGGTTAATGGTCTACCCTTTTAAAGTGTGATAACCATTGCAGTCCTTCATTTTCATGGTACAAAGCCTGTTTTGAGTCTACAGTTGAAAAAGGACTCCAGTGGTCCTGGTCCGGTTAGGTCATGCTTCAAGCTATTTAGGAGGCATTCCAGGCTGTGTTTTTGGCCTTAGTAAGCACCCCCAGGACCTGGTCCCAGTTAATAGTTGGGGTGGGGCATTTTATGGAGGAGGCTGGGGGGAGTGACGGTGAAGTTTGACATGAATATTTCAGTCAGCAAATTTGTCATTTCACTGTATTCACTGAAGGTGGCACCACTGTCCACCAGTTTGTTATACTGATAAGTGAGCTGCCTTTGAGATTTTGGAGATAACTGTAGATTATCTTTAGCCTGTGAGGCCATCTTGACCTCATAATTGTCCCTGTTGGAAAAAGTCTTCTTAGTTTCCTGTTCAGTTTAATTAGAGAGCTCCTATTGTTATGGGAGTTGCTCCTTCTGAATTTAGCCATGATATCCTGTTCTGTTATATACCCTATTTTTATCAATGCGGTTCCTTTTTAGACTTTATTTAGGCTTACTTCTATTAGGTACAGTGCCAGTATACAGCCATTTACATGGTTGTTTAGGTTCTTCATGAGCAGTTCTGCATAGGTTACTCTGAACTTCGGGTTGGGAGGGGAACTGAATTTTGGAAAACAATCACTTAACAGAATATAATTTGCTTTGGATTAGCTACTAACTGCTATAAGGTTTGCTGGGTTACTGGGTTTATTTTATTTTAAAGGAGACAGCATTGTGCACCGACCTCACCAATGAGGATGTGACACTTGGGAGGGCATTGCAGCACTCCCTGATATTACTGAGTACCCGGTCTGGTATGTTTGAACCTCTAGTGGGGTTGTGCACTATCTGGTCAAGGTATTTGTGTTAATAAAGTCCAGGAATATTTGTTCCTGCAAGTATAAGGCAGTGTATGTTTCCCAGTCAAAAGAGAGGTAGTTAAAGTCTCCCATGAATAAAGTATTTAGTTTAATTGTGAGTGTCTCCAGTTGATGTCCTTCCATATGACTGCTGCAGTATTCTTCAATAAAGGGATCCCCTGCCAAGGGAATCCCAACATCTGGCCAGTATACCAAAGCCTTAGATTTTCAAGGACGTTGTATGTCACACCACTTATGCTCCCCCACTCAAGGCATAGGGGATAAAGGTGATGCACGAAAATGCCTACCTCAGAACTTCTTTGCCACCAGTCCAATAAAGTCTTCAGTCATCGGTCCGAATGCTCCTTTGTTTGTGCTGGTTACCAAGCCATTTTCAGATAAGTGCCCCATTGGGATTCTCTTCTTATCTTGTTTTCTCTTTTGGTTTGTGAGTTTACATGTCATCTAGAAAGAGAAAATATCAGTGTGGGAGACAGATTCCCCATAAGGACTATCACAAGCGTGGTCTTTTTTGCTTGAGTGCTTCTCACAACCATACTATGCACTCGATTTGTCAAGCTTTTGTCCCTAACACCCTTTGTAGTTGTCCTTCCTCCTTATCTATCTACATACAGAACCAACATCTTAAGTTGTTGGTGCAGAGCGTGGTGGCAGAATCATCCCATCCAAAGGGTCAGACATCTGCCAAGAAGAAGATCAAAAAAGTTAAGTCAGATACACCTGCTATACCACCTCCCCCTGATGTGTCTCTTGAGGCTGATGAAAGTCTGGAAGATCTTCTGGTTGTTCTATATGATTCCTGTACTGCGACCCTGTCAGAAGCCAGCATGTATCTATCTTCTCACATGTCCTCTGAGGCTCTACAGATGTCCTTTGCAGATGCTGATGAGGAGCCTCAGATGATCATATATGAGGGGCATTCTGCAGATTCTTGTTTGGGAAGAGATTCCCACTATATTGATTGAATATCAGCAAGAGTCCAAATCTCCTAAGGTCCTATGCTCCCAAAGATCCCCAGCATGAATGACAGGATTTTACTTAGGGGTTGTTTAATGCATTTATGGCCTTAAGGTCTCCCCAGGAAGTTTCTGTTTCTGCCCCCCCCCCCCTTAGTCATGTACTCAAGAGGTCTAGGGAACAGGACTGTTCTAATGAGGACTTGGATTCTTGGCTGGAGTCCTTGGCTTACTCCTCTGAATTCCTTCTCCTTTGGACTATGGTTCTGAGGAGGAGGATTCCATTAGTCCAGATTCTCCCTTTGAGGAACTTTCTTTTTGGGTTACTATCTCTCATATGATGGAATTCTTTAAGTGGAACTGTACATAGGTTTCTGACATTCAGAAGAGGTGTTCTTAACTCCTCCATATGGAGTCCCCTAAGTCCTCTGATGTTCCTCCAGTCTTATCTGCCCTGTTAGACACCTTTTCAGCAGCTTCTCAGGCTTCTGATTCCCAACCTCCAACCCCTAAAAAGCCCGACAGGTTCTATAAGCTGTCTGATGACTGCAAGTTTCACTACAAGTGTCCTTCTGCTAACCTCTCTGTTGTGTCTGTCTCTTTTGACAACATTCCAAGCTCTTGCCTTCTAATAAATTGCTCCCTTCTGACAAGGACAGTAGGTCCATGGAATGGCTAGGCAAAAAGGTGTATACTGATGCTACCCTGGCCTTCCGGGCTATTAATTATCAGACCCATATGACCAGGTATGTCTTAGCCCTTCTTTCTCAGGCCAGCCAGATTATCTCTGACCTTCCTGATTCTGAGGGGAAGGTTTTTCACCCTCTCTTTGTTGTGTTCCTCTTCTCACATGACTCACCATTCTATTAAATATAGGTAGGATGAAGCTGATGCTTCTAGAGCTGCTGCCTTTGGTTCTGTGTTGAGGTGTTACGTTTGGCTTCACCTCCAGCCTTTGCCTGATATTAAGGCTAAACTGATCAATGCTCCTCTTGATAATAAAATTCTATACAGGCTCCTCCTGCTAAGTTTACTTAGACTCCTACTGCTTAGAAGTCTCCTTTTCCAGACAAGCCAGATTCTGTCTATCTACTTCCCTCCATCCTAAGTCAGGGTCGTTTGACTCTTCATCTCTCCCTGTTCTTTCCCAACTGGTTAAGGATCACTGATAATTCTTGGGTCCTGTCCCTCATCCATCAGGAATACTTAATGGTGTGGAAATCCCTCTTCCTTTTCTTAGCATTCCCCAACCTCTGCAGGAACAGTTGCCCTTTTTTCCAGATGTACATCAGGGCCTTTTGTCTCAAGGTACCATCCAAACAGTTTCTGCTTCCCAGAAGAGGAAAGGGTTTTATTCCAGAATGTTTTTGGTCCCCAGGAAAGAATGCACCTGGAAGACCATTCTGGACCTTTCCCAGCTCAACACTTTTCTGAAGAACAATTTTTTTTGGATGCTTCCCTTCAGACTCAGTTTCCTCTTCTTCTTCCCTCAGCTTTCCTGATCCATCTGGATCTCTAGGATGCTTAGCTTCAAAGTCCTATTTATCCCTGTATAAGGAAATATTTACATTTCTCTGTTTCTTCCTTGCATTTTCAGTTCTTTGCTTTGCCAAGGGTTTTCACCAAATGCCTCACTTCTGTGATTTTCTTTTGCAGGATGAGTGGGATACAAATCTTTCCTTACCTGGATAACCTGCTCATTCAGGCTTCTTCCTTAGAGACCTTGCTTCAGCACCTTTACTATGCTATTTGCCTCTTGCAAAGCTTAGGGGTTATGATACATTTTCAAAAATCCTTCCTGACTCCTTCTCAGGATTGTGTTTTTGTAAGTTGAAGGCTCCAGAATATTCATATACTGGCTTCTCTGCCACCTCCCAAGGCTCTTACTCTAATTGCCCTTTTTCAGTCCCTTCTTCTACAGGTCTCAGTTATAGCCAGAGAGTTTCTAAGGGCTCTGGGATTCATGATTTCGACCATTCCCATGCTTCCTTAAGCTAGACTCCATATAAGGAAGCTACACTACTTCCCAAATTCAGTATGGTTCCAACACTGTCATCCTTTAGACTTTCTAGTCCTTCTTCTTCCATGCCACAAGATAGAGCTTCAATGGTGGATTCATCAGCTGCTTCTCAATGCAGGGCTTCCTTTTCAGTCTCCAGTCCACTCTCAGGAACTTTTTATGGGTGCCTCAGACATGAGGTTGAGTGATTCCTTTATGCCTCTCAATGTGCAGGTTCTCTGGGCCATTCATCAGAAGTCAGACCACATCAACATCAAGGAAATTAGTGCTCTCTTTCTATCTCATCAAGCCTTTTGTGCCTTTTTTCTTTCAGGACCTCTAAAATCTTTACAGACAATAGCACATTGATGTAGTACATCAACAATCAAGGGGGACACTATCTTTCTTCCTGGGCAGACTAGGTCTTCATGTATGGGATTCATCTGTCCAATATCAGGTGACACTTTACGCTGTTTATATTCCTTCAGAGCAAAACATTTTGGCAGATTCTCTGGGCAGCTTCATATCACAGGTTCACAAATGGATGCTTCACATAAGTGTGTTTTTGGACATTGTCCACCAGTGGGGTAGTCTTCAGTTAGACCTTTTTTGCCTTCTATCTGAATAACAGAAAGAGCTGAGCGAAAAAACAATAAAGAGCTGGAAATTATTGAACACAAAATTTAATTAGCGCTTTCGGTGTGGTCAATGCCTCACCTTCTTCAGACAACAGTTCAACTAATTAACAACCATTTTATAAAGAATTTAATCCAATTAAGCAATGAGATTAGTCCCATAATCTAAGCTTAAAGAAGAAAACCAGCATTATTTCATAGTTCCCCAACGGTGTATATGTGTGCAAACAACCATCAATGGGGAGTTAAATAATAAATATATATAACATCTGTTTTTCTGTATAAAACCTCTTAAGGTCCATTAAAAACATTTAAAACTGTTAATACACCTTAAATATTATGCAAAGTTAACAATGAATACTGCAACAGTGATATGGATTGACATAGTACAGTTGTGTAAAATCTTACCATCATAGTAGATGTCCTTCTCTTCACTGTTGCAGTATTCGGTCCCTCCCTCCTCCCCTTTCTATTACTTTTTTTCCTTCTAGATGCACATGTTCCTCTTTTTCTCCTTGGACTGTTGTTCCTCCTGGGGCTATTTAGTTCTGAGGTAGGTATGTCCAAATGTCACCTTTATGCTCTACAGCACGGGGAAAGCATACATGTGATATATGATGTCCTTGAAAACCTAAGGCTTTAGTATACTGGAAGGAGGTCCCTTTAATGAAGAATACTGCAACAGTGAAGATAATGACATCTACTGTTATGGTAAGAATTTACACAACTGTACTGTCTAGGTATGCACTATGAGATCCTAGGGAAAAAGCGGGCAGCTTATAGCTTGTTAAGATATAGGTTCATAGGTGTTTTAGGCTAACAACCACAAGGTCCTTTTTAAGCCAAGCCATGCATCCCAAATCTCTGATAAGTTCTGATACCCTTGATAGGTGGAAGCATGGGCCTTTGAGATGAACCATTTACAGGTTACTTGTGTCCAATGGAGACATAGGTGCCAAACCAGGGATGAATTTCCGGTTTCCCATACAATTGTCCATGTTACACATGAATTGGGTTAGGGAAGAACTCTGCTTCACATGGATGGGGAGCCTGTTCCATAGACAGGGTAGTCTCTGGAATACATACCCATCTCTCCAGCAGGTTCTATTTATATCACAGGCAAGGTTTAAGCCTTTAGAATGGGTAATTCTGATGCTGTTTGTTTTGTGGATATGCAGTAGGTCCATTAGAGTGGAGTCTGACAATGTATGTCAGACATAGATCTCCACTCAAAAGCTTATAGGAGACAGAATACAGGGATAGGACCTTGAAGCAGTCTGCATAGGACATTTTATTTATGCCTTGTATTCTTTTAGTGAGGAACCTCTCTGGATGTTCCAGTTGTTAGATATGCCTGGTTAGGTACATACCAAAGGGGGCATTGTACTCTGTGATAGGTCTGATGAATGCAGAATACAGTGGAACAATGACTTCCATGGCCTTATAGGTTCATAGGTTCATAGGTAGGTACTAGGCTATCTGCCCGAAGGCATTTATAAGCCTAGCCAGAATTTGTTGACTTTCGCTGCCTCCTTAGATTAGTTCCCTGTGCCTCTGTCCAGCAGAGGCACTAAAGTGATCCCCGGGGTAAACTTTCTGTTTCCCATCCACTCGTCAAGGTTTCTTTTGAAGAGTGTTAGTGAGGTGCTCTGCCTAATGTATACTGGAATCTTGTTCCAAAGCATGGGAAGTCTCTGGGACAGGAATCCATCCCTCCAGCAAGTCCTATTTATTGTTGTGGTGAGGTTTAGATCCCTAGAGCGTGTGGCTCATGTGAATAAGGTTTTCATTAGGTAGAGCATGTCCATCAATTTTGGGTTGGACATGGCCTTGTACGTCAAGCAGAGATCACCTTTGAGTAGGCAGTATGCAACCGAGTACAGCTGGAGTTTCTTCAGTCAAGCTGCATAAGGCATCTGTTTGAGGCAAGTGATCCTCTTGTTGAGGTACTTCTGTGGTCTTTCCAGCTGTTGTAGGTGTCTTGTAAGGTACATCCCAAATGGGGCGTTGTACTCTATGATGGGTCTGATAAGTGATGAGTAGAGGGGCACAATGACCTCCTTTGATCAGGATGCGAACCCTTTTGTGATTAGGTGGGCCACGTAGAAGGATTTTCTAAGCACTTTGTCAATGTGATTATCAAAGGTGAGATTACTATCTACTTGGGTCCTCAGATCCCTTATTATGTCTTCTGTATTTAGGGGACTACCAACTATGTGGTAGTTTGTGGGTACTTTGTTTTTTCCAAAGGGGATGACTATGCACTTTTTGGCATTTAGCTTGAGACCATGATTTTGACACCAGGCATCCATCTCAGTGAGATCCTTGTGGAGGATGTCCGTGTCAGCCGGACAGTCAATTATAGTCCCTAGTTTGCAGTTGTCTGTGAACTTGGTCAGCCACAGTCCTCCTGTGCTTGCCTGTACCTTTGGGAAGTATATGCCGAACAGGAGGGGTCCTAGGACTTTGCCCTGGGGAATGCCACTTGTAACCGGTTTAGAGTCGGACCTAGCATCCGCAACTCTCACCATGTGGGTTCTGTCTGTGAGCCAGTTGGCAACCCATCTTATGACGTAGGGGTTTCTGTTCAGGCTGGTGAGCTTGTCTATAATACCAGAATGGGGAATGGTGTTGAAGGCCTTAGCGAGGTCTAGGTAGACTGTGTGTACCACTTTTCCCTCATCTATAGCCTTGGTAACTGTCTCAAAGAAGTCCACCAGGTTTAGGAGGCATGATCTGTCCTTAACAAAGCTGAACTGGGTAGGGTCCAGTGCTTGGAGGTTCCCATTGTCTCTGTTAATGAGTTCCATGATGATGCATTCCATAGCCTTGCAGACCAAGCTAGTCAGGCTTATAGGGCGATAGTTCCCAGGGTCTGTTGTGGCTCAGCGGAATAACCATTGCTGTGCGCCACTCTATGGGTATGTAACCTGTGAAGAGGCTGAGTTTGAAATGTGTGTTTAGGTGATGGGTTAGTTTGTCTTTGAGCTCATGTAGGATGCAGAATGGGACACCATCCAGTCCCATTGATGTTATGTTTTTGGAGTTGGAGAGGGCTGTTTTAACCTGAGTGTCTGTGATTTCAGGGACTCTACATTCTTCTGATATGGTTATGGGCCCTTTTGGAGGTGAGACGGGGTGAAGTTTGCGCTGATCCTGTTTGCCAGGATGTTGGCAATATCAGTCGGTTCAGTGTATTTTGTGCCATTCTGCACCAACTCCGAGCAGATCTGAGCATTGCCACTTAGATTCTTGACATAGCTAAAGAATGCTTTGTGGTTGTCTTTGGAGTCCTTGGCAATTTTTCTTTCAAAGCTCACCTTGGATGATTTTATGAGGGATCGTACTTTTTTGCTGACACTGATCAGGGATGTCTTCCCTTCTTGGGATTTTACTCTTTTCTGTACTAGTTTCCTCCTTCTGTTGTACAGCTTGTTTATGGCAGTAGTCCACCAGACTGGTTTCTTTTTCTTGGAGGAGTGAGTCTTGGTTTTGCTTGGGATGGCACGATCCACGCATTCTTGTAGATGCCCATAGAATGCATTAGTAAAGGATTTTGCTTCTTGGACAGCATTATCTTCAGCATGGGAGCTTTGAAACTTTTCACCTCGGTCTTAAGTAATGTGAAGTTTGCTTTTGAAAAGTTTTTAACGGTGGTTTCCTTGTCCAGGGGTGAGGGTGGAATGTGGCTATCCAAAGTGATTTGTTTATGGTCAGATCTAACCAGCGAGAGATTGACCTCTTGTGTGGAACACCGGTCGCCCATGTTGGTGATGACCAGGTCCAATATGTTGTCACCTCTGGTGGGAGTGTTGACCAGTTGAACCAGGGCGTTTGAGTTTATAAAGTCTAGGAAATGTTGGGCAAGGGAGTTAGTACTTGAGTAGTTCTCCCAGTTAATGTTTGGGTAATTGAAATCACCCAATATTAGGGTGTTTGCTAGGACCTTTATGTTTCCCAGTGTTTCCAGAAATGCGGAATGGGGTTCCTGGGACATGGTGGGTGATCTGTAGCAAGCTACAATTTGAATTGCAGTTTTGCCCGTTGTTAATTGCACGTGGATGCTCTCGGAAGCATCGTGCTGTGCCACTAACCTGGAGGTGTGGGTATTTTTGATGAATATGGATACGACCCCGCCTTTTGTATTTCGGTTTGAGTTCTGCGGCCGAAATGTATGGTATGAGTTGTAGCCTGGTAGTGCTGGGGTGCTCTCTGGAGCCTTAAACCAGGTTTGTGTTACTGTACACATATATCAATTTTCTCCAAATTGAGGAGTGCCTCGAGTGCTTGCATTTTGAGGTTTAGACTTTTGGCATTGAGTAGCATTACCCTCAGTTTTTTTGTTACTTGTGCTATTTACGGTGGTGGGTTTGTCTTTTGAGACTTGCCTAAAAAAGGCAGTATGGGGGTGGCAAGAGCCTTGGCCAGTATTTGAAAGCCTAAGGGTGACAGGTGCAACCATCTCTAGTGAAGCAGTGTGGCTTGTCAAGCATGTCATCCCAGGCAGATAGACACTGGATGCCCTTTGAATGACACCAGAAACTTAGCCAATTGTTGAAATCAAGATTTTTTTTTATACCGTGGTATCATTCTTGGTGAGGGCAAGATGCTACTCAGGGTCAGGGTCATACCAGCCTGGGGTACATGATCAGAGAGCTCTTCCATGTCTTTTTTCATGTATTCCAGGGAGGTACGGCTCAGGTCATTCACACCAACATGGACAATGACCGAGTCATATTTGTACTTGTTCTGGAGTGACCTGAGTGCTTGTGTTATGTAGCAAATCCTGACACCTGACAGGCAGCTAACAGTAACCTTCTCCTTATTCAGCCTAGTGAGTGGGACGTCAGTGTGCCTGACTATAGAGTCACCTATTACTAGTATGTTGGGTATGTTATTTTGCCTTAAGGGCTGTGATTACATGGCACACTTGTTTTGTAAAGTATCTGTTCCATGGTTTGTGTTGGGGGTGGAGTTTGCTTGGATGTTTGCTTTGAAGGTCTTTGTTGGTTTTGCAGATTTTTATTTAGAGCCTCCAGGTACGTTTTCATGTATTTATGTGTGTTTTTTGCCGGTGCTGTTTTAATGGAGACTGGTGGTGTGATGCATGTATTTCCCTTCTCCTCTTGACTGATCCAGTCTTGGGTTGAGAGAGTTTAGCCTCCAGTTTGGCTGTATAATTGCATCTCTCGCATGTATTAGTGTTTGGTGGTATGAGGAGAGGGTTGTCTGTGTACATGAGGCAGTTGCAACATTGTCTCAAAATGCCCAGATTCACCAGTTGGACTGGAGAGTACACCTGAAACTGCCCTTTGGACATGCCTGGATAGGTACAGTGAACTGTTTTACTGGATGGCTGGTAAGGTCGAGTAGAGAGCCTTGTCCTTCTGTACAGTACAGGAGGGTCTAGTGCTAGGGTTTATAAGTGCTTGCTATAAGTTTTGAGCAAGTGCCGGGCTGAGAAATGAATGGCTTGAGTGCTTAAGTTGAAAGTTTGTCTCGTTCCAAGAGAAAAATTGAAATGGAGACTTTGTGGAGCCGGGAATAGTTTTACCCTAGCTAACCGGTGCTGCCCGGCGAGCAAAACCGGGCAAATACGGTATTTATAGCAGGGAAATGAAAGAGATAGAAATTAGCCCAAAATGGCCAATAAGCTACTAATTTCTGGGCTGAAACCACTCCTCCAGGGACAGATAGGCAGCTCAAAGCTCTCCTCTCTCACAGGTGAACAGAGAAACTTCCTTCTATCCAAGTAAGGTATGGGCAAACACATAGATTTGTAACAAAGCCCTGAATTCAGCACTAACCTGAAAACTGGACTATACTAGCTTAGAAAGGCAGGAAGACAGTATATATATATATATATATATATATATATATATATATATATATATATCTATAAATATCTATATATATATATATATATATATATATATATTTTTTTTTTTTTTTTTCCAGAAAATAAAGCAGATACAATCAAAAAAACACTTTAAATGCACAGGAAAGGATACTTATTGTTATATATCGTAGATAAGAGTTGTAGTCAATGCCCCTAGTAAAAAAGTAGGAAGAAACACACATACAGTAAAAGCAGCAATTTGTTTATATATAAAACAATAGAAAATGAACAAACTGATTTAAACAAGTTACCCAGTTAACCAGAAAACAAAACTCAAAACTGGGCCCTGTTCCAGCAGTCTTCAATCAGACAAGTTCTAACTGCACACTCCTGCTATTAAGGTGCAGGGAACCTTCTCCAAAAAAAGATGGCCTGGATCAGTGCTCAAGCTATACAAACAAAGCTAGATTCAGCAGGCCTGAATCTGGTCTATGCTACTGCAACAAGGCGCACCAATTTCAGAAAGAAACAGTTCAAATAAGCAGGCACAATAAGCCTGTGACCAGAAATTCCCAGCTCACAAGGGCAGAATCCAGCCTCTCCTTCCACAAGAGTGCAGACCACAAACCTTCTTAATGTAGAATAACTGGCCTGAAGCCCAGGTGCTTAAGTCAGAACTAATACGCTTTTAGAATAGCAGACACTGGGCCTTCAATCAGCAATTTCCAGCTCAGAAGGATGAAAGCTATCTGTCCTGCCACAACAGTGTACACCACAAACCTTCTTAATGTAAAACAGCCTGTATAAAGCCCAAGTGCTTAAACCAAAAGACTTAGAATAACAGTTACAATTTAAGCAGGCTAGTACCAAGCAGTAATAAATGCAGCAAAATAAATAAAACTGAGTACTTTTAAGAAAAGCAAAATAAAGTAGGAGGAAACACAAATAAAGTAAAAGCAGATGAATAAAGTGCAACTTTTTTTAAGTGCAAGGAGAGAGGAAGGAAGAACCTAAGTGGGTTGGCCTTCTCAAATCTTGTCTCTGTATTAAGTAGAGTTAACACTAGACTCAGAATATGATCTCACTGTACTCGGTTAAGTGAGCAAATGAGATGGACCCAGGAGGAGTGTTCTAATACAGACTTACAGGAGGGGTGGGCAATTCCAGAGCCACCAACACTAATACCAACACAAAAACAGTGAGGGTGGGTGGGGAACTAACTGCAGAGAGACACACAGCACACTGTTCAATGAAACACACAATTAGGAAACAGAATAAATGAAAATACCTTACTTTTAAAACTGCAAGTTTGTACTTAACAGAAGACTAAATTACACTACTGCAAGTTTCACTTAACTTCAGCTTCTAATGCAGATGCTTGTAGCCATGCAAGTCTCTCAGACGTTGAACATAAAATTATTTCTCAAAGTTTGTGGCTAGCACTTAAAGTCCAGAGGAATCCCTCTAGGCTATTAAATATCAGATAACAAAGAAGCAATAAGACCACCACCCCCTTTTAAGGCAGAGACACTCACAGCACACTGTTCAATGAAACACACAATTAGGAAACAGAAAAAATGAAAATACAGCACTTTTAAAACTGCAAGTTTGTACTTAACAGAAGACAAAAATACACTACTGCAAGTCTGACTTAACTTCAGCTTCTAATGCAGATGTTTGTAGCCAAGCAAGTCTCTCAGAAGTTGAGCATAAAATGCCATACCTTTATTTATAAGTTGCACAACACAGAATGATTTCCTCACCACTGTAGAGATGTGATGGTCAAAGGTTAGATTACAATCTATGTGTGTCCCTAAGTCCCTGACTACGGGGTCAACTCTAAGGGGTGTGTTGTCAATATGATAGTTACCAGGGATGGATGACTTCCCAAAGGATACTATTCTGCATTTTATGGCATTTTGTTTTAGTCCATGGCTCTAACACCAGTTGTTTGTCTGTGTCAGCTCCTCCTGGAGAACATTTGCATTAGTTTGAGATTCAATGAGAGCTCCTAATTTTCAATTATCTGCAAATTTAGTCAGCCACAGACCACTGACATTGGACTTGACTTCTGAGAAGTAAATGCCAAAAAGCAGTGGTCCAAGGATTGATCCCTAAGGAACACCACTTGTGACTGGCTTCTTTGTAGACATAGACTCCCCAATTCTAACTTCCTGGCTCCTGTCTTTGAGCCAGTTGCCTATCCACTGGGTGACATATGGGTTTGTACCTAACCTCTTGAGCTTGTTAACATTGCCCAAGTGGGGTACTGTATCAAATACCTTGGCCAGATCAAGGTAGGCAGTGTGAATGATTTTGCCTTCATCCATTGCTTTGGTGACCTTCTCAAAGAAGTCCACAAGGTTGAATAGGCATGATCTGCCCTTTATGAAACCAAACTGGGCTGGGTCCAGTGTCTGGAGGTTTATTATATCTCTGTTGATAATCTCCATGATAATTCTTTCCATGGCTTTACATATAAGACTAGTGAGACTTATGGGTCTGTAGTTTCCAGGGTCTGTAAATGGCCCACCTTTGTGCAGAGGGATGACTGTTACCTTTCTCCATCTATGAGGCACAAAGCCTGTTTGCAGGCTACAGTAATTCCAAAGGCCCTGATAGGTCATTTTTCATGCTATTTAGAAGGCATCCTGGGATATTGTCTGGGCCCATTGATGCAGCATTCATGGTCTTAGAGAGAACATTAAGGACCTGCTCTCCAGTGATAGTAGGGGGAGTTATATTTGATGATATTTCCTGAGGGAAGGTTGAGGGGGAGAGAGGGGGTAAAGTTGGAGCTGAATTTATCAGGCAGGAGGTTTGCTATATCTTCTGGATCAGTATAGGTGGCTCCATTCACAATGAGCTCTGCACACAATTGTGTATTGCCTTTGAGGTTGCGGACATAGCTAAAGAATGCTTTGTGGTTGTGCTTGACCTAGGAGGTCAAACTTGCCTCAAATTTGGCTTTGGTAGACTTTATCTGTCCTCTGAGTTGTTTTTTTAGTTAGATGAGAGTGCTTTTATCCTACTGGGTGCTGCACCTCCTAATTTTTGTCAGGATGCCATGATTTTCTTACTCCTGTTATACAGCCTATTTATTTTGTGATTCCACCATGATGGCTTGTTTTTTTTTTAGTTAGCTCTGTACTTCTTCCTGGTGGATACAGCTGCCTCTATGCAGCTGTTAACATGCTTGCATAGGGTTTCTGTTAACAGTTCTAGGCAGCAGTGTTTTCAGGGTTTATGGGGGCTTGAAATTTTGCCAGGCTCTCACTTAATAGCAAGAGGTTAGCCTTAGAATTGTTCCTGAATATTCCAGTTTTAGCTGGGGGTTCAGGTTTTATTTTTACTTCATATGAGACCATTTTGTGGTCTGACCTTACCAGGGAAGGCATTACAGTAGGGGGTGTGCAACAGTCTCCCATATTAGTGAGGACTAGCTCCAGTATGGTTGCAGCCCTGGTTGGTGTACTGACTATTTGGTCCAGGGAGTTTGTGTTTACAAAATCCAGGAATCTCTGTGCATGTAGGTTTGGTGTTGTATAGGATTCCCAGTTAATAGTGGGGCAATTAAAGTCACCCATGAATATGGTATTTGGTTGGATGGTTGGTGTTTCTAATAAGTTTAAATACATGGTATGGGTTTCCTGGGTCATAGAGGGGGACCTATAACTTGCAAGGAAGTGGTATTGGATTTTACCTCTGGTGATTTGAACATGGAGCAGCTCAAGTGCGTTGTCCTGTTTGACCAGCCTTGAAGTATAGTTATTACTTTTGTAAATACAGACACCTCCACGTTTAGTACCTGCCTGTCAAGTATCTGGCCTAAAATGTGGAAGGCATTATAACCTTGCACTGCTGGTATGCTCTCTCAGGCTTTAAACCATGTCTCAGTAACCACAGAGATGTCAGCATTCTCTAGGGTAAAGAGCTTCTAAGGAGTGGAGTATTTTGTTTAGTCTCCTACCACTGAGCAGTAATACCTTTAGATTTTCTTGGTTTTGACTTGCTCTGTTGGAAATACTTTCAGTTTGGCATTGTCTAAAAAAGGCACTATGGAAGAAGACAATGTTTTAGGTAATATTCAAAACCTAGAGGGGAGAGGTGCAGGCCATCCCTGGCAAAGCAGTGTTGTCTGTTGACATCTCCTTCCATGCTGACAAATATTGCACCCGCTTAGAGTGACACCAGAAACTAAGCCAATTATTAAAGTCAGTCATATTTTGTTCGTATTGTGGCATCATCCTTAGAGAAGGTAAAATGCTGCTCAATGCTAGGCTCATACCAGCCTGAGACACATATTCCGAGAGCTCCATGATTTCTCTCTTCATATAGGCTAGGGAGGTACATCTCAGGTCATTTGCTCCCACATGGACTATGACGGAGTCATATTGGTAAATATGGTCCAATGACCTGAGTACATGCATAATTTGGTGGATACAAGCCCCTGATAAACAAGTGACTGCAACTTTATCCTTTCAGCCTGGTGCGTAGGACTTTGAATATGGTGATTTGTATTTGGCTAAATTCCAGGGTATTGTCGTGTTAAATCAAACTAGAGTTATGCTAGTTGTTAATACAGATTGAGACTCCTTCACTGTTTGTCCCTTTCCATGCATCTGATGATCTAAATGTGCGGAAGGCACTGTAGCCTTGCACTGCCAGGGTTCTTTTTGTGGGTTTAAACCAAGTTTCAGTACCAGCAGAGGTATCTATATTTTCTAGAGTGGAGAGAGCTTGTAGGGTGTGGATTTTGTTCTTTAGGCTCCTACAACTGATCAGTAGCACTTTTAATTTTTTTTTTTTTGGGGGGGGTAATTTGCTACATTGCTAGGCTTGTCAAATTGACATTGCCTAAAAAAGGCTTTTAGGGGGTGGATAAAGTTTTAGCTAAGAAGCCTAGGGAGGTAGGTACAAACCATTGTTGTCAAAACAACAAAGTTTATTAACCATGTCCTCCCTTGCTGACAAATATTGAATTCCTCTGGAAGGACACCAGAAACTAAGATATATGTGAAATTTTGCCATAGTTGCAGTTGTAAAATTAGTCAAACTGCATTATTTCAGCCTTTAATATAATTCGTGGAATTATCCTCTTTTTTCACAGTTTTCTGACTGCAGAGTTAGAATACTTCATATCCGGGGGGTGTGGTAGCAGAGGCGTAATGTCAGGGATGGTAAGGCAAAGCCCCCCCTTATACAGCAAATTTTATGGTTGTTTTAGGTAATTGGAAATAAAACATATTTGTTTAATTTGCGATCACTTTATTCATATTTTCTTAAGTTTCAATGAAAGGCAACAAAGATTAAATTTCACAGTGTATTTCATGTTGATAAAAGTTCATCAGAGTTGTAAAGGAATACATATATAAGTATAATGCATATAATGTACAGTGAGACAGATTACAAAATATTTGCTCTCAGTGTAAGGCTGCTCTGCTTCCGAAAGACTTGCTCTCAGTGTAAGTGACTTTCTTGGGTATAAGGCCTGCTTTCAGTGTAAGAGGTCTCTTACACTGATAAGAAGTCTTTTGGAATCAGGGGCAGTATCTTCTGTAAGTCTGAGCAGGGGCTTGTAACTTTGTTGTCTTGTTAAGATGACACAAACATCAAAGCTAGCATTAGTATAGTTCTAAGACAAGAGGAAGGCTTAATACACCTACATTTTGCCATGGAAGTGTTTTTAGTTATTAAAGACATAGTGAGTAGTATTTAAGGGTATTTAAAGAGCATATGTATAGGATTTTTACTGTTTTTTTTTTCTTATTTATAATTACTTTTTCATTATATAAGGTGATGCTTCTAATTGTAAACTATGTAGTGGTTGGTTTAATTATTTCAGTTAAACTGTATAAAAAAAGTTAAATAAACTTATAATTGTGTCTACTGTGTGCTGACTTGCTCATAAATACTTCATTGCTCTGTGTTGTACTTGTGGAGTTAATCTGTTTGTAGTGGTATAAATTTTCTTTATGTAATATGCAGCAGATTTCATCATAGGTTCATAGGTTCATAGATAGGTACTAGGCTATCGGCCCTGGGGCCTATATAAGCCTAGCCAAAAAGGCTCCCTGGCTTTCGCCACCCAAGAAGATTATTTTCCTGCATCCATGTCAAGCAGTGTCGTAGAAGTAATCCCCAGCATGAATTTTTTATTTCCCATCCAGTTATATAATGTGATGGAAAATACTATTCAGAAAATCAGTAACTCGGTCTGTCAGACAGTAATTCAGTAAATAAATGCAGTCCTGAATTAAAATGCAACAAAAGGAAAATTGTACAGAACAAGATTCAGAGACTGTAGCATTAACATTGTAATAGCTAGTTGTGTAATAAAGTTGTTTATAGTTACTATACATTGAGCAGCTTTATAATTACTTCCTGATTTTGTGCTTTAGACACCTTCTGATGATACATATGTGAAGACAATTTGCAGCAGTTACTCCTCAATGAACTTTGTCAGCTAAAGGCCCTTGATATTAGCCTTTATGTCAGAGAAGTAGATGCCAAATAGCAGCAGTCCCATCTTGGAGCCCTGAGGTACCCCTTAGATAACCAGTCTCTTAGTGGAGGTGGTCTCACCAATCATGACTTCCTGGGTCATGTCTGTGAGCAAGCTGGCAATCCAGCCAGCTATGTAGGGGTTTATGCCCAGTTTTGTGAGTTTGTCAACTACACCTAAGTGGGGTATTGGATTGAGCACCTGAGCCAAGTTCAGATAGGCAGTCTGCACTGTTTTCCCCTCCTCATCCATTGCCTTGTTGACCTTTTCAAGGAAGGCCACCAGGTTTAACAGGCATGACTTTCCCTTGACAAAACCAAACTGGGCTGGGTCCAGTGTCTTAAGGTTGTCTTATGTCTTGTTTGATTATTTCCATAATTCGTTCCAAGGCTTTGCATAGTAGACTAGTCAGACTAATTGGTCTGTTGTTTCTGGGGTTGGTTGATGGCCCACCCTTGTGAAATGGGATAACTGTTGCAGTCTTCCATTCTTGTGGCACAAAGTCTGTTTTGAGGTGATAGTTGAAAAGTGACTCCAGTGGTCCTGATAGGTCATATTTCATGCTATTTAGGAGGCATTTAGATCTGATTGCTGCAGTCCATTGAGGCTTTTTGTTTTGGCCATAGTGAGCACCACCAGGACCTGCTCCATGTTAATAGTTGGGGGTGAGTTATGATAGTAGGTATTTCATGGGTGGGAGGCAGGTGAGAGTAGGTAGGGTGAAGTTTGAGCTGAATTTGTCAGCCAACAAATTCACTTTCTCACTGTACTCATTGAAGGCTGAACCACAGATCACCAGTTTGGCACACTGATGTGTGCTGCCTTTGAGGTTTTGGACATAGTTGAGGAAGTTTATCTTTAGCATGTGAGGCAATCTTGACCTCTTATATGGCCTTGTTAGACTTAATTAGTCCTCTTAGCTTCCTGTTTAGTTTCATTAGAGTTCCTGTCATTATGGGAGTTACTCTTTCTGATATTAGCCATGGCTTTTTCTCTTTTGAACTACACTGTATTAAAGATAGGATTCCACTCGTGTGGTTTGTTTTTAGAGTTTGCTGTGGGCTTACTTCTAGTAAGTACTTCAGCCTCTATATAGCCATTTACATGGTTGCACAGAGTCTCTGTGAACAATTCTGTATAAGTTAGTGTGAACTCTGGGTTTGGAGTTGGACTAAATTTTAACAAACTATCACTTAATGGGACGTCGTTTGCTTTGGAATAATTCCTAACTGTTAGGGGTTACCGAGTTGATTTTTAATTGGAAAGAGACAGCTTGTAGTCCAACCTCACCACTGAGGATGTGACACTTGGGGTTGGGGTGTGCAGCACTCCATCATATTGCTGACTACTAGGTCCAGTATGGTTGAATGACTGGTGGGGGTATGCCCTAGCTGATCAAATGTATTTGTGTTAATAAAGTGTAGGAATTGTGGCTGCAAGTATGATGCAATGTATGTTTCTCA